>NC_044930.1:3797117-3850426 GCF_003576645.1 Ipomoea triloba
TATATGTGGGGGGAGGGGGGAGGGGGGGTGGTGCATTTTGTGGTGGGTTGATACATTTCATTGTCATTTTTAACACAATTAGTGCGTTTTTACATACAGCACGTTAAAATTTGACTACACTGGAACTGAACCTATATATATATAATATAAAAGATATTGGCCATCGTGCAATCATGTTTGCAGAGTATTGGAGGGGCCTTCACTATAAAATCCCCCCACCATCCCTCACTTCATTCCACAAAACAGTCCCAAGTTTTCACCAACAATCTTGGGAACATCATCACATACCTATCCTATACTGCAAGCAGCTAACAATGGGGAGACAAACTAAACTCTCCATTAATGGAGTTGCGCTGCTGCTGCTTCTAGTTTCCCTCTGCACTGCAGATGCCGGGCCATACATACTATACAAAGATCCCAAGCAGCCGATAAACCGTCGGATCAAGGACCTGATGGACAGAATGACCTTAGAAGAAAAAATAGGCCAAATGGTTCAGATTGATCGCACCGTCGCCTCTGCCCAGGTCATGAACAAATACTACATAGGTATTCTTTCTCCTTCTCCCTTGTTGAGCATATAATATATAAGTATAAAATTCAACTATCAGCTCAAGCTTTTAGTTTAGATGGAGCACATATTTTAATTTGGTATCAGAATCGTCCAATTCAATTAAAAAGAAAAAAGATTATGGTCTACGTGTTGAATTGTAGGGAGTGTGTTGAGCGGGGGAGGGAGTGTTCCGGCGAAGAATGCGTCGGCGGAGACATGGGTGGATATGGTGAATGATTTCCAGAAGGGTTCGTTGTCGACACGTCTGGGGATTCCCATGATTTATGGGATTGATGCGGTTCATGGACACAATAATGTGTACAACGCCACCATTTTTCCTCATAATGTTGGTATGGGAGCAACCAGGCATGTTAACTCTCTTAATTCTCTCCTTATTATTTATTACTCCATTCCTAATTACTACACAAAATCCTAACACAAATCTTGTATTGAATGATGACAAGTTCAATTTTTACTAGCACACTTTCAATCAAATCTATTACACATGATCTTCTTAGCACAGAAGTAGGAATAGGCGAGTATTTTTTTTCCTGATAAATATAATGTTTGTACGAGCAGGGATCCTGAACTAGTCAAGAAAGTGGGAGCTGCAACAGCACTTGAAGTCAGAGCTACTGGCATTCCTTATGTTTTTGCTCCTTGTATTGCGGTAACTTTTTTTTTTTTATTTAATATATAATCATGGGGTAAATTAACTTTTTTTTTTAAATACTTCACTCTCCTACAATTATCACTCCCTGTGAGCTATTCTTGAATTAAAAAAGTTATTTATTTTTATGAATTACGTGTGAATTCACTCCCTGGGAGCTACTCTTGAATTAAAAATGTTATTTATTTTTATGAATTACGTGTGAATTGACTGATCTCATCATGAGTTATAAAGAATTTGCATATTCAATAAAAAAAAATGCCATATTAGGGAGTGGGTTTTAGACAATATTACTGTTAGGGCTCTCTAGCATGTTTATTAATTTTATGAATTTTCAAAAATCCAATTTCTTATAATGGATCAGGTGTGTCGAGACCCGAGATGGGGAAGATGTTATGAGAGCTACAGCGAAGACCCTAATGTGGTTAGGGAAATGACAGAGATCGTGCCTGGTTTGCAAGGTCAAATTCCTTCCAAGTCTCGACTAGGCGTTCCATACGTTGCTGGAAAGTAAGTTCCTTTAATTTGCACGCCTTCCTACTTTTTTTTTTTTAAAAAAAAAATTTTGCGTGATAGATTACATCATTATCTCAATCATAAAGTAGGATGTTAAGACATTGGTTTTCTTTTGTTTTCTTCCTACCAAATTAGTAAGACATTTATACCTAGTAGGTGAGTATTGCAATTTGCAACAGCATAGTTCCAAGTAGCAAAACGTCACACCAGGAAAAAAAAAAAAGGAAGAGTGAAAAATCCTCAAAAGATATTTTGATAGAAACTTGAAAATTAAAAATACATAGGATTAGACTTTGTGACATGAGTGTCATGGACCATTTGAATGCAACTTGTGGACCAGCAATCATAATTATCCATAGTGGAGGGGTCACTTTTTTTTTTGTTTGATACTTTAATTTACGAAAAATTCGCAGCTTCTATCTAAAAATACACTTCGAGTAAAACTCACTTTGTGACCCTAATCGACAAAAAATCACAAAGTAAACCAACTTAGGTTGTTCATAACTCACTGGCTCAAACCAAGAAAGTCAGTAAGCGACTCTCGCATCGAATTAAATTTAGAACCTTGTAGTTACGAAGTCACTGCCCACCAATATAATTGTCATCCCTAAAATATAAAATGGAATAAGTAATAAGAATAATGCAACCAAAGATGCAAGTTTGACCCATTGTGTGAATTGGAATCAGAAGTATATACAAACAAAAAGAAACTTGCACACAATCACAAGGGTAGGTTTTTTTTATTTGAAAATTATGATACAATCCATTATTATAGTCTACTCCATCTAGAAACTGTCGGCTAGTTGCATGACTATTCAAAGAACATACATAACATGCCATGAAATGAAAACTTAATAATTTGCACAAGCTGGAAGTATTGTGTCATTGCTTCAAAATGGGTACTTAAAAAATGTCTTATTAGCGATGACCCTGAGTTTAATGGCACGAAGTGACTCTCCCAAATGGGAGGTCATGGATCCCAGTGGGAGCAATATTGACTCTTTGTGTTTCAGTAGGTTGAGAAAGTAGTTATGCACATATACTACATTGTAACAAAATCAGTAATATTTCTTGTTTTGAACATTCATCATTGTTTGATGCATAAAGCAAAATGTTCTGCCTCAACTAAAATTTTAATTAAACTGATAGCGAGACTAGAAAGTTATATTTTATATATTATATGCTCAATACTCGATCGGTTTCATGTTCTGTTCCCAGACATAATGTAGCAGCTTGTGCCAAGCACTATGTGGGAGATGGAGGCACCACAAAGGGCATAAATGAGAACAATACAGTGATCACCAGGCATGGCCTGCTTAGCATTCACATGGCTGGCTACTACAATTCTATCATCAAGGGAGTGTCAACAGTCATGATCTCCTACTCAAGCTGGAATGGCTTAAAAATGCATGCTAACCATGAAATGATCACCGGTTTCCTTAAAAACACCCTACGTTTCAGGGTAAATCCGGATTTCTGATCTAAACTTAAACATCCCATACTTAAAACTTTTACTAGAACAAACCTGAATTGATGAGTTTTAAGTATTTGCAAATGTTTTTGCCAGGGTTTTGTTATCTCAGACTGGCAGGGTATTGACAGGATTACCTCTCCTCCTCACAAAAACTACACATTTTCCATTGTAACTGGTGTTAATGCGGGCATTGATATGGTTAGTATTATAGTTAAATTCGGTATTATTTCTAGAGTGTATTTGTATATGCAAGACAAATAGGTCCTGTTTGGTAAAATAGTTAGCCTATCAGCCAATTTTGGCTTATTTGACCACTATCAGCTAACAGCTGATTTACCAAACACCTTTCTACAATCAGCTAATGTTATCAACTAGTTATAGTCAGATAGTGATTAAGAAATTATGCTGCAGATTATGGTTCCATTCAACTATACAGAATTTATAGATGGACTAACCTCTCTGGTGAAGAACAACTTTGTCCCGATGAGTCGAATCAACGATGCTGTGAAAAGGATTCTCAGGGTGAAGTTTACGATGGGTCTATTCGAGAACCCACTGGCTGATTATAGCTTGGTCAAGTACCTTGGAAGTCAGGTGATCATCATTTCAGTGTATCTACAAAGCAAAAAAATATGACCAATTCAGGACCTCATTGAGGATGAATCACTAAAGTTTACCTCTTCTTCAACAGGAGCATAGAGAATTGGCAAGAGAAGCAGTCAGAAAATCCCTAGTTCTGCTCAAGAATGGTGGAAGTGGAAACGAACCGGTATTACCACTTCCAAAGAAGGCGTCAAGAATTCTGGTTGCAGGAACCCATGCTAACAATATTGGATTCCAGTGTGGAGGCTGGACGATAGAATGGCAGGGGCTCAATGGTGATATCACAGCCGGTAAGTCCCTCATTGCCTAACTTCCACCTTCATACTTCAGGCATAGTAGCATAACACGCTAAAAAGGTGCAACTTTGTGCTGACAGGTACCACGATCCTGAAAGCCATACAAGACACTGTTGACCCAAAAACAGAAGTCGTATTCAAAGAAAATCCAGATGCTGCATTCGTTAAGGCCACCAAGTTTGATTACGCCATTGTGGTCGTTGGAGAGCCTCCATATGCCGAGACTTTTGGTGACAGCGTGAACTTAACAATTCCAGAACCAGGCCCGAGTATCATGACAAATGTCTGTGGGACTATAAAATGCGTTGTTGTACTTGTCACTGGCCGCCCGGTTGTGATTCAGCCTTATGTTGCTCAAATTCATGCCCTTGTAGCTGCATGGCTTCCCGGTACTGAAGGCCAAGGTGTTGCTGATGTTTTGTTCGGTGACTATGGGTTTGTTGGCAAGCTTCCTCGTACCTGGTTCAAGACCGTCGATCAGCTCCCCATGAACGTTGGAGATCCACATTATGACCCGCTCTTCCCATTCGGTTATGGCCTCACTACAGAACCTGAAATGAAGTAACTGAAGTAGCTTTTTATATGCAAATCTTTGGTAGCTTCCATCCCATTAAGATTTTGGCTAGCAATAAGCAAATAAGTCAGATATCAATATCCATGTATTCCTATATTTCATTAATAATAATATTGTTGGCACTTGTTTTATTTAACGAATAAAAAAATCCACACACTCATGCAAGTGGTAGTCCTATAAAAATTTGAAAACAAAAATGAATAAGGGATATAGAAAAACATTACCAACCTTTATCTAAAACATTAGCTTGCCTTTCCACTCTCATGGAGGTGGCAGAGGGAGGGATCACTAAACTATTTGAACTTCTGAAAACAATTTCCTGTTAGGAATTTGGACTTAAAATTTGTAATATCACTTTCCCCTGATTTTTCTTCTTCTCCACAGGAGAACGCTACCCATTTTCCATGGGAGGTGGAAGGTTTCTTTGGCCAATTTGAAATAACTGGATTTTGAATGGTTTAGCAAAATACACACACTCAGATGTGTTTATTAATAAAACAGTCCCCAGACAGCATAGGGCAGGAAACAATTAGAAGTCTACAATATCAGATATCAAAACATTGAACTTTATTTAGATATGAAAATCCAGTGTATATAGCATCCATAAAAACCATATTCAAATATAAAAAGTAGTAATACATATGCTGATATGCAACCTAATGTTTATCGTCTGCCCCAACAGAAGCCTTCCCTTCTGTATTTCCATGAACCTCAGCAAGAGCTGTGTTCTGATCTTCAGCTTCTTTTATCTGTCTCAGGATGTCTGCTCTTTTCTGCTCTAGACTCTCCATTTTGGCATTAATTTTCTCCAGCTTGCTTTTCAGTTTGTCGAGACCTTTGCATTTGCTCTTGTCTTCAAGTTTTCTCTTCTTCTCAGTCTTATCTTTTTTCTCATCCTTGCATTCCTTTTCCTTCTTTTCGACCTTACATATTCCCTCTGCTTCAGTTCCATCTACATGAATATCTCTTGTGGAGACTTCAGCCCCATGCACTCCTTTGTCTACATTGTCCTTTTTTTCCTTGGATTCTTCATCAGATACATCTTTGTGTTTAGCTTTCTTTTCTTTATCCTTCTTCTCTTTCTTCTTCTTCTCTTCTTTATTATGTGCTTCTTCATCCTTCTCCTCCTTGGATTCTCCCCCTGACGCCTCATCTTTGCTCTTCATTTTCTTTTCTTTGTCCTTCTTGTCTTTCTTCTCTTTCTTGTCTTTCTTCTCCTCCTCTCTTTCATCATCCTTCTCTTCTTTCAATTCTCCCTCTGATGTGTCTTTGCTCTTAGTTTTCTTTTCCTTATCCTTCTTGTCTTTCTTCTCTTTCTTGTCTTTCTTCTCCTCCTCTCTTTCATCATCGTTCTCTTCTTTCAATTCTCCCTCTGATGTGCCTTTGCTCTTAGTTTTCTTTTCCTTATCCTTCTCCTTTTTGTCTTTCTTTGCTTTGTCCTTTTTTTCTTTATCATGCACTTCCTCACCCTTCTCTTCAGTTACTCGCTCAACAGCTTCACCCTCAGTCTCCTCTTCCTTTTTTGTATCCTTCTCTTTCTTGTGTTTCTTCTCTTCATCTTTCTTCTTAACTTTTCCATCATCTGCTTCCTCATCCTTTTCACCCTCTGTCTCTCCCTCACACTTGCTTTCCTTTACTTTATCCTTCTTTTCCTTCTTATCTTTGTGTTTCTTCTCCTTATCCTTCTTATCTTTTCTTGGTTTGTCTTCATCGTTTTCCAGTTCTTCATCCTCTGCATCTTTCTTATCCTTCTCCTTTTTCTTCTTTTTCTTGTCTTCTTCATCTACGTCCTCATTACTTTTCTTCTCTTTATGTTTTTCCTTCTTGCTAGACTCCTTATGCACATCTTTTTCTTTCTTGTCATCTTTATGCTTAAGATCTTCTTTCTCCAATGATTTGCTCTTCACCTCAATTTCCACCTCAGTCTTTTCTGTCTTCTCATCCGATTTGATCTTGCTCTCAACTTTCATATGAATTTCTTCTTTTTCCATCCTTTCTTCTCTTAGAGATGGCACAAGTTTTGTCCTCAACTACTCCGGTTACTTTCAGAGCTCTACCTCAGTGTTTCCGCAATATCTGAGGGAGATGAACACAAATGATGATAAAGCTCTATTTTGCAAAAAGTAAACAGAAAGTTTGATGAATTAACAGTACAAAGAAATTAAGCAAACAATGAAAAACCTTCATTACAGATAAATAGAGTGGTTATTGTATTATGCATTTTTTTTTTCATTTGCTTTAATTTTGTGGTGCTTGAATCATACACGGTGATAAGAACTAAGAACAACTCCAAATCTCTAAACAACATTGAGCATCTCGTTTTCGCAACAAAATGAACCTGATTCCAAGTTAGAAAGGCCCTCGGGAGTAGCTATTCTTGTAGGTAAATCTCACTAGTACAATCACACCATCAGTGATTCCAATTTCCAATTTCCAACACAGAATTTCCAACAATCATTGATCTCACCTGATGCCGCATTTATTTTCCTAAGCATTCATATGCAAGAATTTCTTTTTTTAATGTTGATTTTTACTTGGATTCTGGAGAGTGCACATCCAAACAACTCTTTCATAAATGATTTCAATGCCACTACCAAGAGCACAGTCTATGGACTCTAAGTTAACTAAAACTCAGCACAAGTACAGTCTACGTTAACTAAAACTCAGCACAATTAGTCAATTACTAAGTATTTGATTCCAGTTACTATTCCTATGCTTGGACAGTTGAATCAAACGCCACTGAATTATTCTCCACTATCATTTCCATTTCCTATTGTTTCCTTCAACGCTGTTCCCTTAATTTCCAAATCCCTATTCGGAAACAACAAGTAATGAAAATCCACGGATCCGCAAGAAACAAAATATTCAATTTCTTAAGCTGTGGATTCAACTGTTCAAACAAAGTATGGTGTTTTATTTTCAAAAAAAAAGCTGAATTCTATCAGATTCTCAAATCAAAACCTCCATCAAATACAGCACGAATGAAATTGATCCGAACAATGATGAACAAAAAAAAACAATCAGAATTCGGAATGATGTCTAGAAATACGAAATTAAAGTTACCTGCAGGCTGACAGTAACAAATCCAGGCGAGACTGGACGGTTTATTCTGACGAGGCTGAAGAAAAGGATCTGTCTCTACTGTATGTATGATCTGCTATTGTTGTAAGCTGCAACAGGGACTGGGACGGCTTTATCTAACACCGAGAAGGATTTGTTTCCCACGTATCGCTGAATCAGACGCGCAAAGGAAATTAAAGAAGTTTCCTTTCCTTTCTAGAAAGGTACCTGTTTACGCGTAAAATGTACGTATAGCCCGTGTATCAAATATTCATTGCCTTAATAAATGATAAAAGACTGACTCTATTCTTAATGACTTGTGGTCGAGTGGCATGAAGTGACTCTCCTAAATGGGAGGTAATAAGTTTAACCCTAGTGGTCTGTCACCACCTATTTAGGAAAGTCATAGTCATGCCGCTCGATCATAAAGTTTTTGACTACTAACAATATGAAAATTTTAAAAATCACTAACTTTTTAATTGAAATATTTTGATTAGTTAACCGACTTTTTATCGAATTGTGCACATCCTTTTTCATTATTGCCAAATCACTAATGTTATAAACCAAAACTAATTTGTTTTTTAAAAATAACGATATTTATAGATGACAATATAAGATCGAGTCACACTGGTTGGCCAAGCACATACCATGTGTTACCATCTTTAAGTCGGTATGGCATCGTCTTGTATACAAACCCATGTCAGGTCACCCTCCATATAATTTGGGTTGGGTTCGCTCCAACCTACAATACTTTTGCTTTTTTATTTAATATTTTTTATTAACTTTTATTTAATTAAGTTTGTAAGTTGATAATGTAGTTATTTAAAGAGTTGCACACTTATAGATAAATATAAATGTCACTCTTTTTTAGCATAAAATGTTATCAAATATGCCTTTCAAACTTTACCTGTAAAGTCTATTAGGCCATCAAACTTTTTAAAGTTGCAATTAGTTACATAAACATGCCAATTTTGTTAATCAAGACATAATTACCAGTTATTGACCTGTAATACCAGGTAAATATAAATGTTACTTTTTTTTTTTTTTGTTTTTGCATAAGATGTACCAAATAGGCCTTCAAACTTTACCTGTAAAGTCTATTAGGCCATCAAACTTTTTAAAGTTGCAATTAGGTACATAAACATGTCCATTTAGTTCATCAATGCATAATTACCCGTTAGTGACTTGTAATACCAGGTCAATATAAATGTTACTTTTTTGCATAAAATGTATCAAATAGACCATCAAACTTTATCGGTAAAGTCAATTAGACCCTCAAACTTTTTAAAGTTGCAATTAGATACATAAACATGTCAATTTAGTCATCAAGGCAAAATTACCTGTTAGTGACCTTGTCAATTTAGTCATCAAGGCAAAATTACCTGTTAGTGACCTGTAATACCAGGTAAATATAAATGTCACTTTTTTTTTTTTGCATAAAATGTATCAAATAGGCCAACAAACTTTACCTGTAAAGTCTATTAGGCCATCACACTTTTTAAAGTTGCAATTAGATACATAAACATGTCAATTTAGTTCATCAAGCCATAATTACCTGTTATTGACCAGTAATAATAGGTAAATATAAATATCACCTTTTTTTGCATAAAATGTATCAAATAGGCCATCAAACTTTATCTGTAAAGTCAATTAGGCCATCAAACTTTTTAACGTCGCAATTACATACATAAACATATCACCTGTTAGTGACCTGTAATACCAGGTAAATATAAATGTCAGTTTTTTTTTGGCATAAAATGTATCAAATAGTCTATCAAACATTACCTTTTAAGTTTATTGGGCCTTGAAACTTTTTAAAGTTGCAATTAGGTACATAAACTTGTCAATTCAGTTCATCAAGTCATAATTACTTGTTATTGACCTGTAATACCAGGTAAGTATAAATGTCACTTTTTTTTTGCATAAGATGTATCAAATAGGCCATCAAACTTTACCTGTAAAGTCTATTAGGCCATCAAACTTTTTAAAGTTGTAATTAGGTACATAAACATGTCAATTTAGTTTATAAAGGCATAATTACCCGTTACTGACCTGTAATACCAGGTCAATATAAATGTCATTTTTTTTTGCATAAAATGTATCAAATAGGCCATCAAACTTTATCTGTAAAGTCAATTAGGTCCTCAAACTTTTTAAAGTTGCAATTAGATACATAAACATGTCAATTTAGTCATCAAGGCAAAATTACCTATTAGTGACCTGTAATACCAGGGAAATATAAATGTCACTTTTTTTTTGCATAAGATGTATCAAATAGGCCATCAAACTTTATCTGTAAAGTCAATTAGGCCCTCAAACTCTTTAAAGTTAGCAATTAGATACATAAACATGTCAATTTAGTCATCAAGGCAAAATTACCTATTAGTGACCTGTAATACCAGGGAAATATAAATGTCACTTTTTTTTTTTGCATAAAATTTATCAAATAGGCCTTCAAACTTTACCTGTAAAGTCTATTAGGCCATCAAACTTTTTAAAGCTGTAATTAGGTAAATAAGCATGTCAATTTAGTTTATAAAGGCATAATTACCCGTTACTGACCTGTAATACCAGGTCAATATAAATGTCATTTTTTTTGCATAAAATGTATCAAATAGGCCATCAAACTTTATCTGTAAAGTCAATTAGGTCCTCAAACTTTTTAAAGTTGCAATTAGATACATAAACATGTCAATTTAGTCATCAAGGCAAAATTACCTATTAGTGACCTGTAATACCAGGTAAATATAAATGTCACTTTTTTTTTTCTTTTTTTTTTTGCATAAAATGTATCAAATAGGCCAACAAACTTTACCTGTAAAGTTTATTAGGCCATCACACTTTTTAAAGTTGCAATTAGATACATAAACATGTCAATTTAGTTCATCAAGGCATAATTACCTGTTATTGACCAGTAATAATAGGTAAATATAAATGTCACTTTTTTTGCATAAAATGTATCAAATAGGCCATCAAACTTTCTCTGTAAAGTCAATTAGGCCTTCAAATTTTTTAAAGTTGCAATAATTAGATACATAAACATGTCATCTGTCAGTGACCTGTAATAGCAAGTAAATATAAATGTAAGTTTTTTTTTTTTTTTTTTTTTGCATAAAATGTATCAAATAGGCTATCAAACATTACCTTTAAAGTTTATTAGGCCTTCAAACTTTTTAAACTTGCAATTAGGTACATAAACTTGTCAATTTAGTTCATCAAGGCATAATTACCTGTTAGTAACCTGTAATACCAGATAAATATAAATACCACTTTTTTTTGCATAAAATGTATCAAATAGGCCTTCAAACTTTACTTGTAAAGTCTATTATGCCATCAAACTTTTTAAAGTTGCAATTAGGTACATAAACATATAAATTTAGTTCATCAAGGCAAAATTACCCGTTGGTGTATAAATGTCACTTTTTTTTTTGCATAAAATGTATCAAATGAGACATCAAACTTTATGTGTAAAGTCAATTAGGCCATCAAACTTTTTAAAATTGCAATTAGATACATAAACATGTCAATTTAGTCTTAAAGGCAAAATTACCTGTTAGTGACCTGTAATACCAAGTAAATATAAATGTCACTTTTTTTAGCATAAAATGCATCAAATAGTCCTTCAAACTTTACCTGTAAAGGCTATTAGGCCATCAAACTTTTTAAAGTTGCAATTAGATACACAAACATGTCAATTTTGTTCAACAAGGCATTATTACCCGTTAGTGACCTGTAATACCAAGTAATATAAATTTCACTTTTTTTGCATAAAATGTATCAAATAGGCCTTCAAACTTTACCTGTAAAGTCTATTAGGCCATCAAACTTTTTAAAATTGCAATTAGGTACATAAACATGTCAATTTAGTTCATCAAGGCATAATTACTTGTTAGTGCCTGTAATACCAGGTCAATATAAATTTCACTTTTTTTGAATAAAATGTATCAAATAGGACATCAAAATTTATGTGTAAAGTCAATTAGGCCATCAAACTTTTTAAAGTTGCAATTAGATACGTAAACATGTCAATTTAGTCATCAAGGCAAAATTACTTATTAGTGACCTGTAATACCAGGTAAATATAAATGTTACTTTTTTTTTTTTTTTTTGCATAAAATGTATCAAATAGGCCAACAAACTTTACCTGTAATGTCTATTAGGTCATCAAACTTTTTAATGTTGCAATTAGGTACGTAAACGTGTCAATTTAGTTCATCAAGGCATTATTACCAGTTAGTGACCTGTAATATCATGTAAATATAAATGTCACGGTTTTTTGCATGAAATGTATCAAATAGGCTATCAAACTTTATCTGTAAAGTCAATAAGTCTTTCAAACTTTTTAAAGTTTCACTTAGGCATATAAACATGTAAATTTAGTTTATCAAGGAAAAATTACCCGTTAGTGACATGTAACTCCAGGTAAATATAAATGTCACTTTTTTGCATAAAATGTATCAAATAGGCCATCAAACTTTATCTGTAAAGTCAATTAGGCCCTCAAACTTTTTAAAGTTGCAATTAGGTACATAAACATGTCAATTTCGTTTATCATGGCATAATTACCAATACCTGTAATACCAGGTAAATATAAATGTCATTTTTTTTTTGCATTAAATGTATCAAATAGGCTATCAAACATTACATTTAAAGTTTATTAGGCCTTCAAACTTTTTAAAGTTACAGTTAGGTACATAAACTTGTCAATTTAGTTCATCAAGGCATAATTACTTGTTAGTGACCTTTAATACCAGGTAATATAAATGTCACTTTTTTTCTTCTTTTTTTTTTTTTGCATAAAATGTATCAAATAGNGTTTTTTTTTTTTTTTTTTTTGCATAAAATGTATCAAATAGGCTATCAAACATTACCTTTAAAGTTTATTAGGCCTTCAAACTTTTTAAACTTGCAATTAGGTACATAAACTTGTCAATTTAGTTCATCAAGGCATAATTACCTGTTAGTAACCTGTAATACCAGATAAATATAAATACCACTTTTTTTTGCATAAAATGTATCAAATAGGCCTTCAAACTTTACTTGTAAAGTCTATTATGCCATCAAACTTTTTAAAGTTGCAATTAGGTACATAAACATATAAATTTAGTTCATCAAGGCAAAATTACCCGTTGGTGTATAAATGTCACTTTTTTTTTTGCATAAAATGTATCAAATGAGACATCAAACTTTATGTGTAAAGTCAATTAGGCCATCAAACTTTTTAAAATTGCAATTAGATACATAAACATGTCAATTTAGTCTTAAAGGCAAAATTACCTGTTAGTGACCTGTAATACCAAGTAAATATAAATGTCACTTTTTTTAGCATAAAATGCATCAAATAGTCCTTCAAACTTTACCTGTAAAGGCTATTAGGCCATCAAACTTTTTAAAGTTGCAATTAGATACACAAACATGTCAATTTTGTTCAACAAGGCATTATTACCCGTTAGTGACCTGTAATACCAAGTAATATAAATTTCACTTTTTTTGCATAAAATGTATCAAATAGGCCTTCAAACTTTACCTGTAAAGTCTATTAGGCCATCAAACTTTTTAAAATTGCAATTAGGTACATAAACATGTCAATTTAGTTCATCAAGGCATAATTACTTGTTAGTGCCTGTAATACCAGGTCAATATAAATTTCACTTTTTTTGAATAAAATGTATCAAATAGGACATCAAAATTTATGTGTAAAGTCAATTAGGCCATCAAACTTTTTAAAGTTGCAATTAGATACGTAAACATGTCAATTTAGTCATCAAGGCAAAATTACTTATTAGTGACCTGTAATACCAGGTAAATATAAATGTTACTTTTTTTTTTTTTTTTTGCATAAAATGTATCAAATAGGCCAACAAACTTTACCTGTAATGTCTATTAGGTCATCAAACTTTTTAATGTTGCAATTAGGTACGTAAACGTGTCAATTTAGTTCATCAAGGCATTATTACCAGTTAGTGACCTGTAATATCATGTAAATATAAATGTCACGGTTTTTTGCATGAAATGTATCAAATAGGCTATCAAACTTTATCTGTAAAGTCAATAAGTCTTTCAAACTTTTTAAAGTTTCACTTAGGCATATAAACATGTAAATTTAGTTTATCAAGGAAAAATTACCCGTTAGTGACATGTAACTCCAGGTAAATATAAATGTCACTTTTTTGCATAAAATGTATCAAATAGGCCATCAAACTTTATCTGTAAAGTCAATTAGGCCCTCAAACTTTTTAAAGTTGCAATTAGGTACATAAACATGTCAATTTCGTTTATCATGGCATAATTACCAATACCTGTAATACCAGGTAAATATAAATGTCATTTTTTTGCATAAAATGTATCAAATAGGCCATCAAACTTTATCTGTAAAGTCAATTAGGCCCTCAAACTTTTTAAAGTTGCAATTAGGTACATAAACATGTCAATTTCGTTTATCATGGCATAATTACCAATACCTGTAATACCAGGTAAATATAAATGTCATTTTTTTTTTGCATTAAATGTATCAAATAGGCTATCAAACATTACATTTAAAGTTTATTAGGCCTTCAAACTTTTTAAAGTTACAGTTAGGTACATAAACTTGTCAATTTAGTTCATCAAGGCATAATTACTTGTTAGTGACCTTTAATACCAGGTAATATAAATGTCACTTTTTTTCTTCTTTTTTTTTTTTTGCATAAAATGTATCAAATAGGCCTTCAAACTTTACCTGTAAAGTCTATTAGGCCATCAAACTTTTTAAAGTTGCAATTAGTACAAAAACATGTCAATTTAGTTTATCAAGGCATAATTACCCGTTAATGACCTGTAATACCAGGTAAATATAAATGTCATTTTTTTTTTTGTATAAAATGTATCAAATATGCCTTCAAACTTTAATTTACCTGTAAAGTCTATTAGGCCATCAAACTTTTAAAGTTGTAATTAGATACATAAACATGTCAATTTAGTTTATCAAGGAATAATTACTCGTTAGTGACCTGTAAAACCAGGTCAATATAAATGTCACTTTTTTTTTGCATAAAATGTATCAAATAGGCCATCAAACTTTATCTGTAAAGTCAATTAGGCCCTCAAACTTTTTAAAGTTGATATTAGATACATAAACTTGTCAATTTAGTCATCAAGGCAAAATTACCTATTAGTGACCTGTAATACCAGGTAAATATAAATGTCACATTTTTTTTGCATAAAATGTATCGAATAGGCCTTCAAACTTTACCTGTAAAGTCCATTAGGCCATCAAACTTTTTAAAGTTGCAATTACGTATATAAACATGTCAATTTAGTTCATTTAGACATAATTACCAGTTAGTGACCTGTAATACCAGGTCAATATAAATTTCACTTTTTTTTGCATGAAATGTATCAAATAGGCCATCAAACTTTATATGTAAAGTCAATAAGGCCTTCAAACTTTTTAAAGTTTCACTTAGGTACATAAACATATAAATTTAGTTTATCAAGGAAGAATTACCCGTTAGTGACATGTAATTCCAGGTAAATATAAATGCCACTTTTTTGCATAAAATGTATCAAATAGGTCATCAAACTTTATCTGTAAAGTCAATTAGGCCCTCAAACTTTTTAAAGTTGCAATTAGGTACATAAACATTTCAATTTCGTTTATCAAGGAAAAATTATCCGTTAGTGACATGTAATTCCAGGTAAATATAAATGTCACTTTTTTGCATAAAATGTATCAAATAGGCCATTAGACTTATCTGTATGGTCAATTAGGCCCTCAAACTTTTTAAAGTTGCAATTAGATACATAAACATGTCAATTTCGTTTATCATGACATAATTACATATACCTGTAATACCAGGTAAATATAAATGTCATTTTTTTTTGCATTAAATGTATCAAATAGGCTATCAAACATTACATTTAAAGTTTATTAGGCCTTCAAACTTTTTAAAGTTGCAATTAGGTACATAAACTTGTCAATTTAGTTCATCAAGGCATAATTACCTGTTAGTGAACTTTAATACCAGGTAATATAAATGTCACTTTTTATTTTTTTTTGCATAAAATGTATCAAATAGGCCAATAACTTTATCTGTAAAATCAATTAGGCCCTCAAACTTTTTAAAGTTGCAATTCGATACATAAACTTGTCAATTTAGTCATCAAGGCAAAATTACCTGTTAGTGACCTGTAATACCAGGTAAATATAAATGTCACTTTTTTTTTTTTTGCATAAAATGTATCAAATAGGTCATCAAACTTTATCTGTAAAGTCAATTAGGCCCTCAAACTTTTTAAAGTTGCAATTCGATACATAAACTTGTCAATTTAGTCATCAAGGCAAAATTACCTGTTAGTGACCTGTAATACCAGGTAAATATAAATGTCACTTTTTTTTTTTTTGCATAAAATGTATCAAATAGGCCTTGAAACTTTACCTGTAAAGTCTATTAGGCCATCAAACATTTTAAAGTTTCAATTAGGTACATAAACATGTAAATTTAGTTATCAAAGCATAATTACCCGTTAGTGACCTGCAATAACAGGTAAATATAAATGTCATTTGTTTTGCATAAACTGTATCAAAAAGGCCATCAAACTTTATCTGTAAAGTCAATCAGGCCCTCAAACTTTTTAAGGTTTCACTTAGGTACATAAACATATAAATTTAGTTTATCAAGGAAACATTACCCGTTAGTGACATGTAATTCCAGGTAATATAAATGCCACTTTTTTACATAAAATGTATCAAATAGGTCATCAAACTTTATCTGTAAAGTCAATTAGGCCCTCAAACTTTTTAAAGTTGCAATTAGGTACATAAACATGTCAATTTCGTTTATCACTGCATAATTACCTATTAGTGACCTGTAATAACAAGTAAATATAAATGTCACTTTTTTTTTTGCAGAAAATATATCAAATAGGCCTTCAAACTTTACCTGTAAAGTTTATAAGGCCATCAAACTTTTTAAAGTTGAAATTAGGTATATAAACATGTCAATTTAGTTCATCAAGGCATAATTACCCGTTAGTAACCTGTAATACCAGGTCAATATAAATGTCACTTTTTCTGCATAAAATGTATCAAATAGGCCATCAAACTTTATCTGTAAAGTCAATTAGGCCCTCAAACTTATTAAAGTTGCAATTAGATATATAAACTTGTCAATTTAGTCATCAAGGCAAAATTACCCTTTAATGACCTATAATACCAGGTAAATAAAAATGTCACTTATTTTTTTTGTTGCATAAAATGTTTCAAATCGGCCTTCAAACTTTACATGTAAAGTCTATTAGGCCATCAAACATTTTAAAGTTTCAATTAGGTACATAAACATGTAAATTTAGTTAATCAAGACATAATTACCCGTTAGTGACCTGTAATAACAGGTCAATATAAATTTCACTTTTTTTGCACAAAATGTATCAAATAGACCATCAAACTTTATCTGTAAAGTCAATTCTGCCATCAAACTTTTTAAAGTTGCAATTAGGTACATAAACATGTAAATTTAGTTTATCAAGTCATAATTACCCGTTAGTGACATGTAATTTCAAATAAATATAAATGTCCCTTTGTTTGCATGAAATGGATCAATTAGGCCATCAAACTTTATCCGTAAAGTCAATTAGGCCCTCAAACCTTTTAAAGTTTCACTTAGGTACATAAACATGTAAATTTAGTTTATCAAGGCATAATTACCTATTAGTGACCTGTTATACCAGGTAAATATAAATGTCAGTTTTGTTTTGCATAAAATGTATCAAATAGGCTATCAAACATTATCTTTTAAGTTTATTAGGCCTTCAAACTTTTTAAAGTTGCAATTAGGTACATAAACTTGTCAATTCAGTTCATCAAGTCATAATTACCTGTTAGTGACCTGTAATACCTGGTCAATATAAATGTCACTTTTTTGCATAAAATGTATCAAATTGGACATCAAACTTTATGTGTAAAGTCAATTAGGCCACAAACTTTTTAAAATTGCAATTAGATACATAAACATGTCAATTTAGTCATCAAGGCAAAATTACCTGTTAGTGACCTGTAGTACCAAGTAATATAAATGTCACTTTTTTTAGCATAAAATGTATCAAATAGTCCTTCAAACATTACCTGTAAAGTCTATTAGGCCATCAAACTTTTTAAAGTTGCGATTAGGTACATAAACATGTAAATTTAGTTCATCAAGGCAAAATTACCCGTTAGTGACCTGCAATAACATGTAAATATAAATGTCATTTTTTTTTGCATAAAGTTTATCAAAAAGGCCATCAAACTTTATCTATAAATTCAATTAGGCCCTCAAACTTTTTAAAGTTACAATAAGATACATAAACATGTCAATTTAGTCATCAAGGCAAAATTATCTGTTATTGACCTGTAATACCAAGTAAATATAAATGTCACTTTTTTTTTTGCATAAAATGTATCAAATAGGCCAACAAACTTTACCTGTAATGTCTATTAGGCCATCATACTTTTTAATGTTGCAATTAGGTACATAAACATGTCGATTTAGTTCATCAAGGCATTATTACCAGTTAGTGACCTAAAATACCATGTAAATATAAATGTCACTTTTTTTTTGCATGAAATGTATCAAACAGGCCATCAAACGTTATCCGTAAAGTTAATAAGTCCCTCAAACTTTTTAAAGTTTCACTTAGGTACATAAACATATAAATTTAGTTTATCAAGGAAAAATGACCCGTTAGTGACATGTAATCCAGGTAATTATAAATGTCACTTTTTTGCATAAAATGTATCAAATAGGTCATCAAACTTTATCTGTAAAGTCAATTAGACCCTCAAACTTTTTAAAGTTGCAATTAGGTACATAAACATGTCAATTTCATTTATCATGGCATAATTACCTATTAGTGACCTGTAATAACAGGTAAATATAAATGTCACTTTTTTTTTTTTGCAGAAAATGTATCAAATAGGCCTTCAAACTTTACCTGTAAAGTCTATTAGGCCATCAAACTTTTTAAAGTTGCAATTAGTAACATAACCATGTCAATTTAGTTCATCAAGGCATAATTACCCGTTAGTGACCTGTAATACCAAGTGTTGGGCGTCGGCAGGGTTGGCCGAGTTCAGCCCCTGCTCGATTCGAGACGTGGCGCTGTGGCTTACCATGGAGGAATGTGGTTAAATGGTTAATGTCTACCTACCTATCACCAATTGGTTTTAAGTAGGATATGGCAACCAGATTGCCAAAGAACTCTGTGGTTAAGCGTGCTTGACTTTCGGCCGTCACGGGATGGGTGACCCCCTGGGAAGTAAGCATAGTGTAGCGCTGAGATCCATCAATTGGTTAGTCAAGGGATGGGTGACCCCCTGTGAAGCGCTGAGATCCATCAATTGGTTAGTCAAGGGATGGGTGACCCCCTGTGAAGTAAGCATAGTGCAGCGCTAAGATCCATCACCAGGTCAATATAAATGTCACTTTTTTTTGCATAAAATGTATCAAATAGGCCATCAAACTTTATCTGTAAAGTCAATTAGGCCCTCAAACCTTTTAAAGTTGCAATTAGGTACATAAACATGTCAATTTCGTTTTTCAAGGCATAATTACCTATTAGTGACCTGTTATACCAAGTAAATATAAATGTAAGTTTTGTTTTGCATAAAATGTATCAAATAGGCTATCAAACATTACCTTTAAAGCTTATTAGGCCTTCAAACTTTTTAAAGTTGCAATTAGGTACATAAACTTGTCAATTCAGTTCATCAAGTCATAATTACCTGTTAGTGACCCGTAATACCAGGTCAATATAAATGTCACTTTTTTTTGCATAAAATGTATCAAATAGGACATCAAACTTTATGTGTAAAGTCAATTAGACCACAAACTTTTTAAAATTGCAATTATATACATAAACATGTCAATTTAGTCATCAAGGCAAAATTACCTGTTAGTGACCTGTAGCATCAAGTAAATATAAATGTCACTTTTTTTAGCATAAAATAATTAAAGCATGTGCTCCATCTCAACTAAAAGCCTAAGCTGATAGTTGGACTTCACATATTATATTTATGCTCACACGCCCCCTCAACGTGTGCGGTGGATTTCCGAGCGCAACACGTGGAAGTCTCTTTTTGTGGGTAACACGGAGATTCGAACCCATGATCTTTTGCATGGCTCTGATACCAGATTAATGAATTGATTTGAATTCGTTAACATTTACAAGAGAGAGAAGGAGTCCTGCGACGAGATCAACAACGACAGAACCGATTGGTCTTGTTGGATCCAAATCGGGTAGGCTGGATTGGGTGTAGGTGGCGACGGTGGCTGTGTTGGTGGAGCCGGTAGCGTGGCCGGCGAACAGGGGTTGGATCCGTCGAGGAAGCCGAGAAGACCTAGCCCGCGGAGAAACGGCACCAGCTGGGTTCACCAATGAAGGCAATTACGGGTGGTTAGTTTAACCGACACATAATGATGTGCGGCGGTGAGGGAAGGTGGTGGTACTGGTGGTTGTTCGGCAGCAATGGTGATGGTACCGTCGGTGGGGGCTGCGGCCATGATTCGAGATCGGAAAACCGAGGGGATTCGGGATCGGAAAACCGAGGGGAATTGGCGATCGAATTCGGTGGATGAAAAGTCGGTCACCTATTGCAACTGATACCAGATTAAAGCATGTGCTCCATCTCAACTAAAAGCCTAAGCTGATAGTTGGACTGCACATATTATATTTATGCTCACAAAAATGTATCAAATAGTCCTTCAAACATTACCTGTAAAGTCTATTAGGCCATCAAACTTTTTAAAGTTGCGATTAGGTACATAAACATGTCAATTTACTTAATCAAGTAATAATTACCCGTTAGTGACCTGTAATACCAGGTCAATATAAATGTCCCTTTTTTTTGCATAAAATGTATCAAATAGGACATCAAACTTTATGTGTAAAGTCAATTAGGTCATCAAACTTTTTAAAATTGCAATTAGATACATAAATATGTCAATTTAGTCATCAAGTCAAAATAACATGTTAGTGACCTGTAGTACCAAGTAAATATAAATGTCACTTTTTTTTGCATAAAATGTATCAAATAGGCCATCAAACTTTATCTGTAAAGTCAATTATGCCCTGAAACTTTTTAAAGTTGCAATTAGATACATAAACTTGTCAATTTAGTCATCAAGGCAAAATTACATGTTAGTGACCTGTAATACCAGCAAAATATAAATGTCACTTTTTTTTTTTTTTGCATAAAATGTATCAAATATGCCTTCAAACTTTACATGTAAAGTCTATTAGGCCATCAAACATTTTTAAGTTTCAATTAGGTACATAAACATGTAAATTTAGTTCATCAAGACATAATTACCCGTCAGTGACTTGTAATACCAGGTCAATATAAATTTCACTTTTTTTAGCATAAAATGTATCAAATAGGCCATCAAACTTTATCTGTAAAGTCAATTATGCCCTGAAACTTTTTAAAGTTGCAATTAGGTACATAAACATGTAAATATAGTTCATCAAGACATAATTACCCGTCAGTGACTTGTAATACCAGGTCAATATAAATTTCACTTTTTTTAGCATAAAATGTATCAAATATGCCTTCAAACTTTACATGTAAAGTCTATTAGGCCATCAAACATTTTTAAGTTTCAATTAGGTACATAAACATGTAAATTTAGTTCATCAAGACATAATTACCCGTCAGTGACTTGTAATACCAGGTCAATATAAATTTCACTTTTTTTGCACAAAATGCATCAAATAGGCCGTCAAACATTATCTGTAAAGTCAATTATGCCATCAAACTTTTTAAAGTTGCAATTAGGTACATAAACATGTAAATTTAGTTTATCAAGTCATAATTACCCGTCAGTGACATGTAATTTCAAATAAAAATAAATGTCACTTTTTTTTGCATGAAATGGATCAAATAGGCCATCAAACTTTATCCGTAAAGTCAATTAGGCCCTCAAACTTTTTAATGTTCACTAAGGTACATAAACATGTAAATTTAGTTTATCAAGGCATAAAATACCCGTTAGTGACCTGTAATTCCAAATAAATATAACTGTTCATTTTTTTGCATAAAATGTATCAAATAGGCCATCAAACTTTATATGTAAAGTCAATTAGGCCCTCAAACTTTTTAAAGTTGCAATTAGGTACATAAACATGTCAATTTCGTTTTTCAAGGCATAATTACCTATTAGTGACCTGTTATACCAGGTAAATATAAATGTAAGTTTTGTTTTGCATAAAATGTATCAAATAGGCTATCAAACATTACCATTAAAGTTTATTAGGCCTTCAAACTTTTTAAAGTTGCAATTCGGTACATAAACTTGTCAATTCAGTTCATCAAGTCATAAGTACCTGTTATTGACCTGTAATAGCAGGTCAATATAAATGTCACTTTTTTTGCATAAAATGTATCAAATAGGACATGAAACTTTATGTGTAAAGTCAATTAGGCCACAAACGTTTTAAAATTGCAATTATATACATCAACATGTCAATTTAGTCATCAAGGCAAAATTACCTGTTAGTAACCTGTAGTACCAAGTAAATATAAATGTCACTTTTTTTAGCATAAAATGTATCAAATTGTCCTTCAAACATTACCTGTAAAGTCTATTAGGCCATCAAACCTTTTAAAGTTGCGATTAGTTACATAAACATGTCAATTTAGTTAATCAAGGAATAATTATCCGTTAGTGACCTGTAATACCAGGTCAATATAAATGTCACTTTTTTCTTTGCATAAAATATATCAAATAGGACATCAAACTTTATGTGTAAAGTCAATTAGGTCATCAAACTTTTTAAAATTGCAATTAGATACATAAACATGTCAATTTAGTCATCAAGTGAAAATTACGTGTTAGTAACCTGTAGTACCAAGTAAATATAAATGTCACTATTTTTAGCATAAAATGTATCAAATAGTCCTTCAAACTTTACCTGTAAAGTCTATTAGGCCATCAAACTTTTTGAAGTTGCAATTAGATACATAAAATGTCAATTTTGTTCATCAAGGCATTATTACCCTTTAGTGACCTGTAATACCAGGTAAATATAAATGTCATTTTTTTTCCATAAAATGTATCAAATAGGCCATCAAACTTTATCTGTAAAGTCAATTAGGCCATCAAACTTTTTAAAGTTGCAATTAGATACATAAACATGTCACATGTTAGTGACCTGTAATACCATATAAATATAAATGTTACTTTTTTTTTTTTGCAAAACATGTATCAAATATGCCTTCAAACATTACATGTAAAGTCTATTAGGCCATCAAACTTTTTAAAGTTGCAATTAGATACATAAACTTGTCAATTTAGTTAATCAAGGCATAATTACCCGTTAGTGACCTGCAATACCAGGTCAATATAAATGTCACTTTTTTTTTGCAGAAAATGTATCAAATAGGACCTCAAACTTTATGTGTAAAGTCAATTAGCTCATCAAACTTTTTAAAATTGCAATCAGATACATAAACATGTCAATTTAGTGATCAAGGCAAAATTACCTGTTAGTGACCTATAGTACCAAATAAATATAAATGTCACTTTTTTTAGCATAAAATGTATCAAATAGTCCTTCAAACTTTACATGTAAAGTCTATTAGGCCATCAAACTTTTTAAAGTTGCAATTAGGTACATAAAATGTCAATTTTGTTCATCAAGGCATTATTACCCGGAAGTGACCTGTAATACCAGGTATATATAAATGTCCCTTTTTTTTTGCATAAAATGTATCAAATAGGCCATCAAACTTTATCTGTAAAGTCAATTAGGCAATCAAACTTTTTAAAGTTGCAATTAGATACATAAACATGTCAACTGTTAGTGACCTGTAATAACAGATAAATATAAATGTCACTTTTTTTTTTGCATAACATGTATCAAATAGGCCTTCAAACATTACCTGTAAAGTCTATTAGGCCATCAAACTTTTTAATTTTGCAATTAGATATATAAACTTGTCAATTTTGTTCATCAAGGCATAATTACCCGTTAGTGACCTGTAATAACAGGTCACAGGTCAATATAAATGTCATTTTTTTTGCATAAAATGTATCAAATAGGCCATCAAACTTTATCTGTAAAGTCAATTTTGTCATCAAACTTTTTAAAGTTGTAATTAGGTACATAAACATGCAAATTCAGTTCATCAAGGCATAATTACTTGTTAGTGACCTGTAATATCAGGTCAATATAAACGTTACTTTTTTTTAATAAAATATATCAAATAGGACATCAAATTTTATGTGTAAAGTCAATTACGCCATCAAACTTTTTAAAGTAGCAATTAGGTACAAAAACATGTAAATTTTGTTAATCAAGGCATAATTACCCGTTAATGACTTGTAATACTAGGTCAATATAAATCTCACTTTTTTTAAATAAAATGTATCAAATAGGACATCCAATTTATGTGTAAAGTCAAGAAGGTCATCAAATTTTTTAAAGTTGCAATTGGATAAATAATCATGTCAATTTAGTCATCAATGCAATATTACCTGTTAGTGACATGTAATACCAGGTAAATAAAAATGTCACTTTTTTTTAGCATAAAATGTATCAAATAGGCCTTCAAACTTTACCTGGAAAGTCTATTAGGCCATCAAACTTTTTAAAGTTGCAATTAGTTACATAAACATGTCAATTTTGTTAATTAATGTATTATTACCCGTTAGTAACCTGTAATACCAGGTAATTATAAATAACACTTTTTTTGCATAAAATGTATCAAATAGGCCATCAAACTTTATCTGTAAATTCAATTAGGCCCTCAAACTTTTTAAAGTTTCTATTAGATATATAAACATGTAAATTTAGTTCATCAAGGCATAATTACCCGTTAATGACTTGTAATACTAGGTCAATATAAATGTCACTTTTTTTAAATAAAATGTATAATATAGGACATCAAATTTATGTGTAAAGGCAAGTAGGTCATCAAACTTTTTAAAGTTGCAATTGGATACATAATCATGTCAATTTAGTAATCAAGGCAATATCACATGTTAGTGACCTGTAATACCAGGTAAATATAAATTTCACTTTTTTTAGCATAAAATGTATCAAATAGGCCTTCAAACTTTACCTGCAAAGTCTATTAGGCCATCAAACATTTTAAAGTTGCAATTAGTTAAATAAACATGTCAATTTTGTTCATCAATGCATTATTATCCGTTAGTGAGCTGTAATACCAGGTAAATATAAATAACACTTTTTTTGCATAAAATGTATCAAATAGGCCATCAAACTTTATCTGTAAAGTCAATGAGGCCCTCAAACTTTTTAAAGTTTCAATTTGGTACATAAACATGTAAATTTAGTTTATCAAGGCATAATTACCCGTTTGTAACATGTAATTTCAGGTAAATATAAATGTCACTTTTTTTGAATACATTAAAAAGTTTGATGGCCTAATTGACTTTACACATAAACATGTAAATTTAGTTCATCAAGGCATAATTACCCGTTAATGAATTGTAATACTAGGTCAATATAAATGTCACTTTTTTTAGCATAAAATGTATCAGATTGGCCTGCAAACTTTACCTGCAAAGGCTATTAGGCCATCAATCTTTTTAAAGTTGCAATTGGATCCATAATCATGTCAATTTAGTCATCAAGGCAATATTACCTGTTAGTGATCTGTAATACCAGGTCAATATCAATGTCACTTTTTTTTTTTTTTGCAAAAGTTGTATCAAATAGGCCATCAAACTTGTTAAAGTTGCAATTAGTTACATAAACAAGTCAATTTTGTTCATCAATGCATTATTATCCGTTAGTGACCTCTAATACCAGGTAAATAAAAATGTCACTCTTTTTTAGCATAAAATGTATCAGATTGGCCTGCAAACTTTACCTGCAAAGGCTATTAGGCCATCAATCTTTTTAAAGTTGCAATTGGATCCATAATCATGTCAATTTAGTCATCAAGGCAATATTACCTGTTAGTGATCTGTAATACCAGGTCAATATCAATGTCACTTTTTTTTTTTTTTGCAAAAGTTGTATCAAATAGGCCATCAAACTTGTTAAAGTTGCAATTAGTTACATAAACAAGTCAATTTTGTTCATCAATGCATTATTATCCGTTAGTGACCTCTAATACCAGGTAAATAAAAATGTCACTCTTTTTTAGCATAAAATGTATCAGATTGGCCTGCAAACTTTACCTGCAAAGGCTATTAGGCCATCAATCTTTTTAAAGTTGCAATTGGATCCATAATCATGTCAATTTAGTCATCAAGGCAATATTACCTGTTAGTGATCTGTAATACCAGGTCAATATCAATGTCACTTTTTTTTTTTTTTGCAAAAGTTGTATCAAATAGGCCATCAAACTTGTTAAAGTTGCAATTAGTTACATAAACAAGTCAATTTTGTTCATCAATGCATTATTATCCGTTAGTGACCTCTAATACCAGGTAAATAAAAATGTCACTCTTTTTTAGCATAAAATGTATCAGATTGGCCTGCAAACTTTACCTGCAAAGGCTATTAGGCCATCAATCTTTTTAAAGTTGCAATTGGATCCATAATCATGTCAATTTAGTCATCAAGGCAATATTACCTGTTAGTGATCTGTAATACCAGGTCAATATCAATGTCACTTTTTTTTTTTTTTGCAAAAGTTGTATCAAATAGGCCATCAAACTTGTTAAAGTTGCAATTAGTTACATAAACAAGTCAATTTTGTTCATCAATGCATTATTATCCGTTAGTGACCTCTAATACCAGGTAAATAAAAATGTCACTCTTTTTTAGCATAAAATGTATCAGATTGGCCTGCAAACTTTACCTGCAAAGGCTATTAGGCCATCAATCTTTTTAAAGTTGCAATTGGATCCATAATCATGTCAATTTAGTCATCAAGGCAATATTACCTGTTAGTGATCTGTAATACCAGGTCAATATCAATGTCACTTTTTTTTTTTTTTGCAAAAGTTGTATCAAATAGGCCATCAAACTTGTTAAAGTTGCAATTAGTTACATAAACAAGTCAATTTTGTTCATCAATGCATTATTATCCGTTAGTGACCTCTAATACCAGGTAAATAAAAATGTCACTCTTTTTTAGCATAAAATGTATCAGATTGGCCTGCAAACTTTACCTGCAAAGGCTATTAGGCCATCAATCTTTTTAAAGTTGCAATTGGATCCATAATCATGTCAATTTAGTCATCAAGGCAATATTACCTGTTAGTGATCTGTAATACCAGGTCAATATCAATGTCACTTTTTTTTTTTTTTGCAAAAGTTGTATCAAATAGGCCATCAAACTTGTTAAAGTTGCAATTAGTTACATAAACAAGTCAATTTTGTTCATCAATGCATTATTATCCGTTAGTGACCTCTAATACCAGGTAAATAAAAATGTCACTCTTTTTTAGCATAAAATGTATCAGATTGGCCTGCAAACTTTACCTGCAAAGGCTATTAGGCCATCAATCTTTTTAAAGTTGCAATTGGATCCATAATCATGTCAATTTAGTCATCAAGGCAATATTACCTGTTAGTGATCTGTAATACCAGGTCAATATCAATGTCACTTTTTTTTTTTTTTGCAAAAGTTGTATCAAATAGGCCATCAAACTTGTTAAAGTTGCAATTAGTTACATAAACAAGTCAATTTTGTTCATCAATGCATTATTATCCGTTAGTGACCTCTAATACCAGGTAAATAAAAATGTCACTCTTTTTTAGCATAAAATGTATCAGATTGGCCTGCAAACTTTACCTGCAAAGGCTATTAGGCCATCAATCTTTTTAAAGTTGCAATTGGATCCATAATCATGTCAATTTAGTCATCAAGGCAATATTACCTGTTAGTGATCTGTAATACCAGGTCAATATCAATGTCACTTTTTTTTTTTTTTGCAAAAGTTGTATCAAATAGGCCATCAAACTTGTTAAAGTTGCAATTAGTTACATAAACAAGTCAATTTTGTTCATCAATGCATTATTATCCGTTAGTGACCTCTAATACCAGGTAAATAAAAATGTCACTCTTTTTTAGCATAAAATGTATCAGATTGGCCTGCAAACTTTACCTGCAAAGGCTATTAGGCCATCAATCTTTTTAAAGTTGCAATTGGATCCATAATCATGTCAATTTAGTCATCAAGGCAATATTACCTGTTAGTGATCTGTAATACCAGGTCAATATCAATGTCACTTTTTTTTTTTTTTGCAAAAGTTGTATCAAATAGGCCATCAAACTTGTTAAAGTTGCAATTAGTTACATAAACAAGTCAATTTTGTTCATCAATGCATTATTATCCGTTAGTGACCTCTAATACCAGGTAAATAAAAATGTCACTCTTTTTTAGCATAAAATGTATCAGATTGGCCTGCAAACTTTACCTGCAAAGGCTATTAGGCCATCAATCTTTTTAAAGTTGCAATTGGATCCATAATCATGTCAATTTAGTCATCAAGGCAATATTACCTGTTAGTGATCTGTAATACCAGGTCAATATCAATGTCACTTTTTTTTTTTTTTGCAAAAGTTGTATCAAATAGGCCATCAAACTTGTTAAAGTTGCAATTAGTTACATAAACAAGTCAATTTTGTTCATCAATGCATTATTATCCGTTAGTGACCTCTAATACCAGGTAAATAAAAATGTCACTCTTTTTTAGCATAAAATGTATCAGATTGGCCTGCAAACTTTACCTGCAAAGGCTATTAGGCCATCAATCTTTTTAAAGTTGCAATTGGATCCATAATCATGTCAATTTAGTCATCAAGGCAATATTACCTGTTAGTGATCTGTAATACCAGGTCAATATCAATGTCACTTTTTTTTTTTTTTGCAAAAGTTGTATCAAATAGGCCATCAAACTTGTTAAAGTTGCAATTAGTTACATAAACAAGTCAATTTTGTTCATCAATGCATTATTATCCGTTAGTGACCTCTAATACCAGGTAAATAAAAATGTCACTCTTTTTTAGCATAAAATGTATCAGATTGGCCTGCAAACTTTACCTGCAAAGGCTATTAGGCCATCAATCTTTTTAAAGTTGCAATTGGATCCATAATCATGTCAATTTAGTCATCAAGGCAATATTACCTGTTAGTGATCTGTAATACCAGGTCAATATCAATGTCACTTTTTTTTTTTTTTGCAAAAGTTGTATCAAATAGGCCATCAAACTTTCTCTGTAAAGGCAATTATGCCCTCAAAATTTTTACCGTTGCAATTAGATACATAAACTTGTCAATTTAGTTCATCAAGGCATAATTACCCGTTAGTGACCTGTAATACCAGGTCAATATAAATGTCATTTTTTTGAATAAAATGTATCAAATAGGACATCAAACTTTATGTGTAAAGTCAATTAGACCATCAAACTTTTTAAAGTTGTAATTAGATACATAATCATGTCAATTTAGTCATCAAGTCAAAATTACCTGTTAATGACCTGTAATACCAGGTAAATATAAATGTCACTTTTTTTAGCATAAAATGTATCAAATAGGCCTTCAAACTCACTTTTTTTAGCATAAAATGTATCAAATAGGCCTTCAAACTTTACCTTTTTAGCATAAAATGTATCAAATAGGCCTTCAAACTTTACCTGCAAAGTCTATTAGGCCATCAAACTTTTTAAAGTTGCAATTAGTTACATAAACATGTCAATTTTGTTCATCAATGCATTATTATCCGTTAGTGACCTCTAATACCAGGTAAATATAAATGTCACTTTTTTTTTTTTTTGCAAAAGTTGTATCAAATAGGCCTTCAAACATTATGGTTGTAGCTTTTAGGTACACGCAAATACCCGGAGTATTCCGGGGTTATCGATCCACAGGGAATGGTTGGTCAAGCAGTAACTCGGATTGATTCTTGTGAAGCTAGTTCGGTCATAACATGGTTATAGCAAACAAAACTAAATAACAAAAATAAAAACAACAAATGAAGAGAGATATATTAGATGCAACATATGTAAGGATATGGATCGGGTCAATATCTATCATGTGTCAAACAAATGTAGAAAAGAAGTTTTATCCCTTGTGAATGGAGGAAATGCACTAAAGTCCCCGGTGCCACTCTCGTGATCTACCCGAGTGTGCCAAACCGCAAGTTATCTACTCTCGTAGTCTACAAGCGAGGCTCGTCTTAAAGATCCTAAGCAAATCAACATGCCCAAACCCAAGTTAATCCTACAAGTTGTGAGGAGGTAGCCTAAACTAACCTCTAGATTCCAACACGTTGTCACCCGTGAAGGAACCGTTTTGGCTAACTTCTTAATTCCAACCCGCTCTCGCCAGTGAAGGAACCGAAGATTAGCCGAGAAATCCCCCTATAATTTATCAAGCTCTCGCATTGTATAAATCAATAGGTGTGGCAAGAGTGTTCTAGCCATGCCCGATTCTCACCGTGACACAACAACAAACAAGCATGCAATTGGATCCATTAATCACACACTTTTAATAACAAGTCTTGCACACAACAACTCATAGAAGCTAAACTAACAAATCATAATAAATAAAGAACAAACAACAATCTAGACATGAACATAATCCAAAATCCAAATATAAATAAATTTAGAACAAGCATCTTGATACAAGATTAATTCAAGATAAATTAAGGAAAGAAGGGAAAGAAATTCTCATCGCTTTCTCCTCGCTCCAACGGTTGAAGCTCCTAATCTTGCATCATCCCTCTCCTTTCCAACGGTTGAAGCTCCTAATCTTGCATCATCCCTCTCCTTATTACAAAATAAATCCTAATCTACTCCTACATCCCTCTCCTTATTACAAAATAAATCCTAATCTACTCCTACACTACTAAACAATCCTCACTTGGAGGTCTAATCTACTCCTACACTACTAAACAATCCTCACTTGGAGGTCTACATTTTGAAAACACTACTAAACAATCCTCACTTGGAGGTCTACATTTTGAAAGGAGAAGAAAAGGATTAAAGAGGGGAAGGGACTAAGCTAATTCTGAAAATTGGATACTGAAGAATGGAGAAATGAGGGGTATTTATAGTTGGGCAAAGGCAGGGGCAAAATTGGAATTTGGACTGCAGAATTCTCGCGCATGGTCAACGATTTTCGCCGCGGCGAGCCTAATTCTCACCGCGGCGAAAGTCCAAAAATCCGGGCAGTGTGAAAATGGACAATAGGCGTCTGTTTCAGGACGCAAACAGACGCCTATGGTCTTCCTCCGGAATTTCTGCTCTCCTTTTTGCTTTTTTGCCCATTATTTGCTCCATGTTTCTTGCCATCATTTCATGCTTTTTGTCTCCACCATCCATTGTTTTGTCATCTTCTTTTTGTCTTATGTGCACATCCACCAAAGCCACTTATGCATTCACATCTCCACTATGCAAATATGTCTTCCACTTTCAATTTTATGCATTTGTTCCATCNAAAATTGGATACTGAAGAATGGAGAAATGAGGGGTATTTATAGTTGGGCAAAGGCAGGGGCAAAATTGGAATTTGGACTGCAGAATTCTCGCGCATGGTCAACGATTTTCGCCGCGGCGAGCCTAATTCTCACCGCGGCGAAAGTCCAAAAATCCGGGCAGTGTGAAAATGGACAATAGGCGTCTGTTTCAGGACGCAAACAGACGCCTATGGTCTTCCTCCGGAATTTCTGCTCTCCTTTTTGCTTTTTTGCCCATTATTTGCTCCATGTTTCTTGCCATCATTTCATGCTTTTTGTCTCCACCATCCATTGTTTTGTCATCTTCTTTTTGTCTTATGTGCACATCCACCAAAGCCACTTATGCATTCACATCTCCACTATGCAAATATGTCTTCCACTTTCAATTTTATGCATTTGTTCCATCCTCCTACGCCACTTTAGCCTATTCATCATAAAATGTAGCTTAATTAACAATAAATATAAGACAACAAGGCCAAACACCAATATTATGCTCACTTGTGTATTTTTCATCAACTTTGATTAATTATGAACATAATATTAATATTTAGTGGTAGAAATATGGGGTAAAAATATGATCAAATATGCCCTTATCACATTACATGTAAAGTCTATTAGGCCCTCAAACTTTTTAAAGTTTCAATTAGGTACATAAACATGTCAATTTAGTTTATCAAGGCATAATTACTTGTTAGTGACCTGTAATATCAGGTGAATATAAATTTCAGTTTTTTTTTGCATAAAATGTATCAAATAGGCTATCAAACATTACCTTTAAAGTTTATTAGGCCTTCAAACTTTTTAAAGTTGCAAATAGGTACATAAACTTGTCAATTTAATTCATCAAGGCATAATTACCCGTTAGTGACCTGTAATACCAGGTCAATATAAATGTCACTTTTTTGCATAAAATGTATCAAATAGGCCATCAAACTTAATCGGTAAAGTCTATTAGGCCATCAAACTTTTTAAAGTTGCAATTAGATACATAAACTTGTCAATTTAGTTCATCAAGGCATAATTACCCGTTAGTGACCTGTAATACCAGGTCAATATAAATGTCATTTTTTTTTGCATAAAATGTATCAAATAGGCCATCAAACTTTATCTGTAAAGTCAATTATGTCATCAAACGTTTTAAAGTTGCAATTAGGTACATAAACATGCAAATTTAGTTCATCAAAGCATAATTACCTGTTAGTGACCTGTAATACCAGGTCAATATAAACGTCACTTTTTTTTAATAAAATGTATCAAATAGGACATCAAATTTTATGTGTAAAGTCAATTAGGCCATCAAACTTTTTAATGTAGCAATTAGGTACAAAAACATGTAAATTTAGTTCATCAAGGCATAATTACCCGTTAATGACTTGTAATACTATGTCAATATAAATGTCACTTTTTTAAAATAAAATGTATCAAATAGGACATCAAATTTATGTGTAAAGTCAAGTAGGTCATCAAAATTTTTAAAGTTGCAATTGGATACATAATCATGTCAATTTAGTCATCAAGGCAATATTACCTGTTAGTGACGTGTAATACCAGGTAAATATAAATGTCACTTTTTTTAGCATAAAATGTATCAAATAGGCCTTCAAACTTTACATGTAAAGTCTATTAGGCCATCAAACTTTTTAAAGTTACAATTAGTTACATAAACATGTCAATTTTGTTCATCAATGCATTATTACCCGTTAGTAACCCTTAATACCAGGTAATTATAAATAACACTTTTTTTTGCATAAAATGTATCAAATAGGCCATCAAACTTTATCTGTAAAGTCAATTAGGCCCTCAAACTTTTTAAAGTTTCAATTAGGTACATAAACATGTCAATTTAGTTTATCAAGGCATAATTACTTGTTAGTGACCTGTAATATCAGGTAAATATAAATTTCAGTTTTTTTTTGCATAAAATGTATCAAATAGGCTATCGAACATTACCTTTAAAGTGTATTAGGCCTTCAAACTTTTTAAAGTTGCAAATAGGTACATAAAGTTGTCAATTTAGTTCATCAAGGCATAATTACCCGTTAGTGACCTGTAATACTAGGTCAATATAAATGTCACTTTTTGCATAAAATGTATCAAATAGGCCATCAAACTTAATCAGTAAAGTCTATTAGGCCATCAAACTTTTTAAAGTTGCAATTAGAATCATAAACTTGTCAATTTAGTTCATCAAGGCATAATTACCCGTTAGTGACCTGTAATACCAGGTCAATATAAATGTCATTTTTTTTTTGCATAAAATGTATCAAATAGGCCATCAAACTTTATCTGTAAAGTCAATTATGTCATCAAACTTTTTAAAGTTGCAATTAGGTACATAAACATGCAAATTTAGTTCATCAAGGCATAATTACCTGTTAGTGACCTGTAATACCAGGTCAATATAAACGTCACTTTTTTTCAATAAAATGTATCAAATAGGACATCAAATTTTATGTGTAAAGTCAATTAGGCCATCAAACTTTTTAAAGTAGCAATTAGATACATAAACATGTCAACTGTTAGTGACCTGTAATACCAGGTGAATATAAATGTCACTTTTTTTTTTGCATAAGGTGTATCAAATAGGCCTTCAAACATTACCTGTAAAGTCTATTAGGCCATCAATCTTTTTAAAGTTGCAATTAGATACATAAACATGTCAACTGTTAGTGACCTGTAATACCAGGTAAATATAAATGTCAATTTTTTTTTTTGCATAAGATGTATCAAATAGGTCTTCAAACATTACCTGTAAAGTCTATTAGGTCATCAAACTTTTTAAAGTTGCAATTATATACATAAACTTGTCAATTTAGTTCATCAAGGCATAATTATCCGTTAGTGACCTTTAATACCAGGTCAATATAAATGTCACTTTTTTTTGAGTAAAATGTATCAAATAGGCCATCAAACTTTATCTGTAAAGTCCATTATGCCATCAAACTTTTTAAAGTTGCAATTAGGTACATAAACATCCAAATTTAGTTCATCAAGACATAATTACTCGTTAGTGACCTGTAATAACAGGTCAATATAAATGTCACTTTTTTTGAATAAAATGTATCAAATAGGACATCAAATTTTATATGTAAAGTCAATTAGGCCATCAAACTTTTTAAAGTAGCAATTAGGTACATAAACATGTCAATTTAGTTTATCAAGGCATAATTATCCGTTAGTGATCTGTAATATCAGGTAATATAAATGTCACTTTTTTTAAATAAAATGTATCAAATAGGATATCAAACATTATGTGTAAAGTCAATTAGGTCATCAAACTTTTTAAAGTTGCAATTAGATACATAAACATGTTAATTTAGTCATGAAGGCAAAATTACCTGTTAGTGACCTGTAATACCAGGTAAATATAAATTTCACTTTTTTAGCATAAAATGTATCAAATAAGCCTTCAAACTTTATCTGTAAAGTCAATTAGGCCCTCAAACTTTTTAAAGTTTCAATTTGGTACATAAACATGTAAATTTCGTTTATCAAGACATAATTACCCGTTTGTGACATGTAATTTCAGGTAAATATAAATGTCACTTTTTTTGAATAAAATGTATTAAATAGAACATCAAATTTTATGTGTAAAGTTAATTAGACCATCAAACTTTTTAAAGTTGCAATTAGATACATAAACATGTCAATTTAGTCATCAAGGCAAAATTACCTATTAATTACCTGTAATACCAGGTAAATATAAATGTCACTTCTTTTTTTTTTGCATAAGATGTATCAAATAGGCCTTCAAACATTATCTGTAAAGTCTATTAGGTCATCAAACTTTTTAAAGTTACAATTAGATTCAAGGCATAATTATCCGTTAGTGACCTTTAATACCAGGTCAATATAAATGTCACTTTTTTTTTGAATAAAATGTATCAAATAGGCCATCAAACTTTATATGTAAAGTCCATTATGCCATCAAACTTTTTAAAGTTGCAATTAGGTACATAAACATCCAAATTTAGTTCATCAAGACATAATTACTCGTTAGTGACCTGTAATAACAGGCCAATATAAATGTCACTTTTTTTGAATAAGATGTATCAAATAGGACATCAAATTTTATATGTAAAGTCAATTAGGCCATCAAACTTTATAAAGTAGCAATTAGGTACAGAAACATGTAAATTTAGTTTATCAAGGCATAATTATCCGTTAGCGATCTGTAATATCAGGTAATATAAATGTCACTTTTTTTAAATAAAATGTATCAAATAGGATATCAAACATTATGTGTAAAGTCAATTAGGTCATCAAACTTTTTAAAGTTGCAATTAATACATAAACATGTCAATTTAGTCATGAAGGCAAAATTACCTGTTAGTGACCTGTAATACCAGGTAAATATAAATTTCACTTTTTTTAGCATAAAATATATCAAATAAGCCTTCAAACTTTATCTGTAAAGTTAATTAGGCCCTTAAACTTTTTAAAGTTTCAATTTGGTACATAAACATGTAAATTTAGTTTATCAAGGCATAATTACCCGTTAGTGACATGTAATACCAGGTAAATATAAATAACAGATTTTTTGAATAAAATGTATCAAATAGGACATCAAACTTTATGTGTAAAGTCAATTAGGCCATCACACTTAATCGGTAAAGTCTATTAGGCCATCAAACTTTTTACAGTTGCAATTAATAACTAAACATGTCAATTTAGTCATCAAGGCAAAATTACCTATTAGTGACCTGTAATACCAGGTAAAGATAAATGTCACTTTTTTGCATAAAATGTATCCCCTAGGCCATCAAACTTTTTACAGTTGCAATTAATAACTAAACATGTCAATTTAGTCATCAAGGCAAAATTACCTATTAGTGACCTGTAATACCAGGTAAAGATAAATGTCACTTTTTTGCATAAAATGTATCCCCTAGGCCATCAAACTTTTTACAGTTGCAATTAATAACTAAACATGTCAATTTAGTCATCAAGGCAAAATTACCTATTAGTGACCTGTAATACCAGGTAAAGATAAATGTCACTTTTTTGCATAAAATGTATCCCCTAGGCCATCAAACTTTTTACAGTTGCAATTAATAACTAAACATGTCAATTTAGTCATCAAGGCAAAATTACCTATTAGTGACCTGTAATACCAGGTAAAGATAAATGTCACTTTTTTGCATAAAATGTATCCCCTAGGCCATCAAACTTTTTACAGTTGCAATTAATAACTAAACATGTCAATTTAGTCATCAAGGCAAAATTACCTATTAGTGACCTGTAATACCAGGTAAAGATAAATGTCACTTTTTTGCATAAAATGTATCCCCTAGGCCATCAAACTTTTTACAGTTGCAATTAATAACTAAACATGTCAATTTAGTCATCAAGGCAAAATTACCTATTAGTGACCTGTAATACCAGGTAAAGATAAATGTCACTTTTTTGCATAAAATGTATCCCCTAGGCCATCAAACTTTTTACAGTTGCAATTAATAACTAAACATGTCAATTTAGTCATCAAGGCAAAATTACCTATTAGTGACCTGTAATACCAGGTAAAGATAAATGTCACTTTTTTGCATAAAATGTATCCCCTAGGCCATCAAACTTTTTACAGTTGCAATTAATAACTAAACATGTCAATTTAGTCATCAAGGCAAAATTACCTATTAGTGACCTGTAATACCAGGTAAAGATAAATGTCACTTTTTTGCATAAAATGTATCCCCTAGGCCATCAAACTTTTTACAGTTGCAATTAATAACTAAACATGTCAATTTAGTCATCAAGGCAAAATTACCTATTAGTGACCTGTAATACCAGGTAAAGATAAATGTCACTTTTTTGCATAAAATGTATCCCCTAGGCCATCAAACTTTTTACAGTTGCAATTAATAACTAAACATGTCAATTTAGTCATCAAGGCAAAATTACCTATTAGTGACCTGTAATACCAGGTAAAGATAAATGTCACTTTTTTGCATAAAATGTATCCCCTAGGCCATCAAACTTTTTACAGTTGCAATTAATAACTAAACATGTCAATTTAGTCATCAAGGCAAAATTACCTATTAGTGACCTGTAATACCAGGTAAAGATAAATGTCACTTTTTTGCATAAAATGTATCCCCTAGGCCATCAAACTTTTTACAGTTGCAATTAATAACTAAACATGTCAATTTAGTCATCAAGGCAAAATTACCTATTAGTGACCTGTAATACCAGGTAAAGATAAATGTCACTTTTTTGCATAAAATGTATCCCCTAGGCCATCAAACTTTTTACAGTTGCAATTAATAACTAAACATGTCAATTTAGTCATCAAGGCAAAATTACCTATTAGTGACCTGTAATACCAGGTAAAGATAAATGTCACTTTTTTGCATAAAATGTATCCCCTAGGCCATCAAACTTTATCTGTAAAGTCTATTAGGCCATCAAACTTTTTAAAGTTGCAATTAGGTACATAAACATGTCAATTTTGTTCATCAATGCATTATTATCCGTTACTGACCTGTAATACCAGGTAAATATAAATAACACTTTTTTTTGCATAAAATGTATCAAATAGGCCATCAAACTTTATCTGTAAAATCAATTAGGCACTTAAACTTTTTATAGTTGCAATTAGATACATAAACATGTCAATTTAGTCATCAAGGCCAAATTACCTGTTAGTGACCTGTAATATCAGGTAATATAAATGTCACTTTTTTTTGCCTAAAATGTATCAGATAGGCCAACAAACTTTACCTGTAAAGTCTATTAGGCCATCACACTTTTTAAAGTTGCAATTAGTTACACAAAAATGTCAATTTTATTCGACAAGGCATAATTACCCGTTAGTGACATGTAATTTCAGGTAAATATAAATGTCACTTTTTTTGCATAAAATGTATCAAATACGCCATTAAACTTTATCTGTAAAGTCAATTAGGCCCTTAAACTTTTTATAGTTGCAATTAGATACATAAACATGTCAATTTAGTTTATCAAGACATAATTACTTGTTAGTGACCTGTAAGATCAGGTAAATATAAATTTCAGTTTTTTTTTTTTTTGCATAAAATATATCAAATAGGCTATCAAACATTACCTTTAAACTTTATTAGTCCTTCAAACTTTTTAAAGTTGCAAATAGGTACATAAACTTGTCAATTTAGTTCATCTAGACATAATTACCCGTTAGTGACCTGTAATACCAGGTCAATATTAATATCACTTTTTTACACAAAATGTATCAAATAGGCTATTAAAATTTATCGGTAAAGTCAATTAGGCCCTCAAACTTTTTAAAGTTGCAATTAGATACATAAGCATGTTAATTTAGTCGTCAAGGCAAAATTACCTGTTAGTGACCTGTAATACCAGATAAATATAAATGTCACTTTTTTTTGCATAAAATGTATCAAATATGCCTTCAAAATTTAATTTACATGTAAAGTCTATTAGGACATCAAACTTTTTAAAGTTGCGATTAGGTACATAAACATGTCAATTTAGTTCATCAAGGAATAATTACCCGTTAGTGACCTGTAATACCAGGTCAATATAAATGAAACTTTTTTTGCATAAAATGTATCAAATAGAACATCAAACTTTATGTGTAAAGTCAATTAGGTTATCAAACTTTTTAAAATTGCAATTAGATACATAAACATGTCAATTTAGTCATCAAAGAAAAATTACCTGTTAGTGACTTGTAGTACCAAGTAAATATAAATGTCACTTTTTTTAGCATAATATGTATCAAATAGTCCTCCAAACTTTACCTGTAAAGTCTATTAGGCCATCAAACTTTTTAAAGTTGCAATTACATACATAAACATGTCAATTTTGTTCATCAAGGCATTATTACCCGTTAATGACCTGTAATACCAGGTAAATATAAATGTCCCTTTTTTTGTATATAATGTATCAAATAAGCCAACAAACTTTATCTGTAAAGCCAATTAGGCCATCAAACTTTTTAAATTTGCAATTACATACATAAACATATCACCTGTTAGGCTGTTAGTAAACTGTAATACCAGGTAATATAAATGTCACTTTTTTTTTTTTGCATAAGATGTATCAAATAGGCCTTCAATCATTACCTGTAAAGTCTATTAGGACATCAAACTTTTTAAAGTTGCAATTAGATACATAAACTTGTCAATTTAGTTCATCAAGGCATAATTACCCGTTAGTGACCTGTAATACCAGGTCAATATAAATATCATTTTTTTTAATAAAATGTATCAAAAAGGAAATCAAATTTTATGTGTAAAGTCAATTAGGCCATCAAACTTTTTAAAGTTGCAATTAGATACATAAACATGTCAATTTAGTCATCAAGGCAAAATTACCTGTTAGTGACCTGTAATACCAGGTAAATATAAATGACACTTTTTTTAGCATAAAATGTATCAAATAGGCCTTCAAACTTTACCTGTAAAGTCTATTAGGCCATTAAACTTTTTAAAGTTACAATTAGTTACATAAACATGTCAATTTTGTTCATCAAGGCATAATTACCCGTAAGTGACCTGTAATACCAGGTCAATATAAATGAGACTTTTTTTGTATAAAATGTATCAAATAGGAAATCAAACTTTATGTGTAAAGTCAATTAGGTCATCAAACTTTTTAAAATTGCAATTAGATACATAAACATGTCAATTTAGTCATCAAGGCCAAATTACCTATTAGTGACCTGTAATACCAGGTAAATATAAATGTCACTTTTTTTAGCATAAAATGTATCAAATAGGCGTTCAAACTTTACCTGTAAAGTCTATTAGGTCATCAAACTTTTTAAAGTTGCAATTAGTTACATAAAAATGTCAATTTTATTCGACAAGGCATAATTACCCGTTAGTGACCTGTAATACCAGGTCAATATAACTGTCACTTTTTTGCATAAAATATATCAAATAGGCAATCAAACTTTATCGGTAAAGTCAATTAGGCCCTCAAACTTTTTAAAGTTGCAATTAGATACATAAACATGTCAATTTAGTCATCAAGGCCAAATTACCTGTTAGTGACCTGTAATACCAGGTAAATATAAATGTCACTTTTTTTTGCCTAAAATGTATCAGATAGGCCAACAAACTTTACCTGTAAAGTCTATTAGGCCATCACACTTTTAAAGTTGCAATTAGTTACATAAAAATGTCAATTTTATTCGACAGGGCATAATTACCCGTTAGTGACATGTAATTTCAAGTAAATATAAATTTCACTTTTTTTGCATAAAATTTATCAAATACGCCATTAAACTTTATCTGTAAAGTCAATTAGGCCCTTAAACTTTTTATAGTTGCAATTAGATACATAAACATGTCACCTGTTAGTGACCTTTAATACCAGGTAAATATAAATGTCAGTTTTTTTTTTTTTTTTTGCATAAAATGTATCAAATAGGCTATCAAACATTACCTTTAAAGTTTATTAGGCCTTCAAACTTTTTAAAATTGCAATTAGATACATAAACTTGTCAATTTAGTTCATCAAGTCATAATTACCTGTTATTGACCTGTAATACCAGGTAAATATAAATGTCACCTTTTTTGCATAAAATGTATCAAATAGGCCTTCAAAATTTGCCTGTAAAGTCTATTAGGTCATCAAATTTTTTAAAGTTGCAATTAGGTACATAAACATGTCAATTTAGTTCATCAAGGCATAACTACCCGTTAGGGACCTGTAATACCAGGTCAATGTAACTGTCATTTTTTTGCATAAAATGTATCAAATAGGACATCAAACTTTATGTGTAAAGTCAATTAGGCCATCAAACTTTTTAAAATTGCAATTAGATACATAAACATGTAAATTTAGTCATCAAGGCAAAATTACCTATTAGTGACCTGTAATACCAGGTAAATATAAATGTCACTTTTTTTAGGAGTCATTTCCATTTTTGGTCCTACTGTTATTGGGGCAATTTCAATTTTAGTCCACTTCATTAATTTTTGTCACATTACGGCCAGTCTTATTGAGTCCTTGCCACTTTTAGTCCATCGTTAAAATTTCTGTCGAATGATCGTCCAAAACAGGGGTATTTTTAGTCTTTTCATGCTTTGGTCATCTACTTGACTCTTTGCAGTTGTTTTCCTTACACATTTTCATCCAATGAAGAGGTTCGGCGGAAGCCATGTGAGCCACATTACAAAGCCATGGCTTTCGCAGGACCTCTTCATTGGATGAAAATGTGTAAGGAAGACCACTGCAAAGGGTAAGGAGATTATCAAAGCATGAAAAGACCAAAATATCCCTATTTTGGACGGTTACTTGACGAAAATTTTAACAGTGGACTAAAAGTGGCAAGAACTAAATAAGACTGGTCGTAATGTGGCAAAAATTAATGAAGTGGACTAAAATTGGCAATGCCCCAATAACAGTATGACAAAAAATGGAAATGACTCCTTTTTTTAGCATAAAATGTATCAAGTAGGCCATTAAACTTTATCTGTAAAGTCAATAAGGCCCTCAAACTTTTTAAAGTTTCAATTAGGTACATAAACATGTAAATTTAGTTTATCAAGGCATAATTACCCGTTAGTGACATTTAATTTTAGGTAAATATAAATGTCAATTTTTTTGCATAAAATGTATCAAATAGACCATCAAACTTTAATTGTAAAGTCAATTAGGCCCTCAAACTTGTTAAAGTTGCAATTAGATACATAAACATGTCAATTTAGTTTATCAATGCATAATTACTTATTAGTGACCTGTAATATCATGTAAATATAAATGTCAGTTTTTTTTTGCATAAAATGTATCAAATTACAAATCGGCTATCAAACATTACATGTAAGTAACACTCCCGATCCTCGACTTCATACTTAAACTACTTAATCTTTAACCAGCACCTTTAATAATATATAAAGTTGGTACAACATTATTATTACATTACAATTGTTGCACCTTCGTTCGCTTCTTCAATATATATGCAAGCGTACTAAACCCTACGAAATAATGTGGTACCACGTACAGTACAGTATTGGGTAAGAACTAATTAATTAATAAACTTTGACATGGCTTCTTCGAAGCCACAGCTCAAACATTACCATATGAAACGCATCAAAATCCACCGGAAAATTGTGCCACCGGAAATGCCTCTGCACCTTAACCACATTGCTCTGCAGCTTCACATACTCTTCATGGCTTATTCCTTTAAGTATCTCTTTTAGCTTCGGAATGTCCATGGAAGAGACTACCACCGAGAAGCTCTCCCAGTTCAAGGCGTCGGCGAACGGGAGGTCGTAGAAGTCGGCGAGGATCACCGGCACGCAGCCGTAGTAGATGGCGTCGCCGATTCGGGCGGTGTTGATCTCGAAGCCCTTGGCGTGGATGCAGAACTTGCTCCCGAGGAGCGCCTCTGAGTACGGCGTTTTCAAGCGGCTGCGGTGGACGGAAATCTCGGCGTCGTCTCCCCACGCCGCCACCAGATCCTGCCGCACCCGCGAGTTCATCGCGCCGGCGTAGAATGCTAGGGTTTCCCTCTCCTCCGGCGGTTTTTTCGGCGGATCTCCCGGGCGCGGCCAGATCTGTGGCACGGAAGCGTCCTTGTGCGGCACGTACCCCGGCAGGAAATAGCTTGAGGAGCAAACCACCTGAATCCAAAAATAAATATAAATGTGCAATCTAACTATCAGTTTAGGATTTTAGTTGAGATAGAATACATAGTGTTCGAATCTCTGCGTCATCTAATAAAAAAGAGACTATAGTTCACGTGTTCAATAAAAAAAAAACTATAGTTCACATGTTTAATAAAAAAGAGACTATAGTTCACATGTTCAATAAAAAAAATACTATAATTCACATGTTGCCTGGAGTCCATCAAAAAGTCATTACTGACCTGAATCGCGTTCATCTTCACCTCCACCGCCTTCTCCATCGCCGACCGTCCGACAGAGTGACAGCACACGTAGAAATGGTCGGCCCCCGCCGATCGGTTCCAGAACGGGTACTCGCGGCTGACGTACGAAACGTAGTCCTTCACGAAATCCTTAATCCCGCCGACGCCGACCCGCTTGTCGTTCCTCAGACCGGCGATCGAGAAGGGCAAGAAGAAGAGATGTGCCTCGTTTGGATCTTTGGTGATAAAGTGGCTTCTGAAGATTGATTTCTTGAAGTAGCTTTCGCTGGCGTAGTTACCGCCAGGCTCGTAGTCCACCGGCAACAGTACGTTCGCGAAACGGTCGTTTTTCTTGTGCGGGTAAACGTATATCTTTAAGGTGCGATTCATCTCCTCGTACTCCTCGAAGAACAGATCCTTGTCATGAAACACTTCTTGCATGATCATGCTTTTGACTGCTGTTCCTGAAAAACCACAAAATTATTGAAATCAATATATTTGTTTGTCAGAGCACAAGTGTCGGTTCCAGCCCAATTAAGGAAAAAAGTGTTGAAAACTCTCAACCTCTCTTAAGAGACTAGAGTACAGGGTCACTCAGGCCAACCAAGCTGGTTACCAATTAATTCAATATATACACACTGGACTAAAAGGACAAGTGTGGATAAAAATTGAACTCTAACTTTTAAGTATTATGATAATATTTCATCCACTTATTCGCTCTTTCAGGAACTTTATCCAATTCAAGATGGTCTTGACCCAACCTATAAATTGTTACATGATGCATGGTAATACATAGGATCGGAGTTTGATCCAATCAAGTCGGGTAGGTACAAATTAAACACTATCTTACAAGTTAAAAGTTCAACTATATTCGAAATTTTAAAACTGTATGTATTAAGCTCACAGTACGTTATTTAATAATTCAGTTATATATTAAGATATTGAATTTAACTCAACTAGTTACTTAGAGCTGCTTAAGCTCAACCTTAATTCATCCTACGATATAATAATTAAACATCTGTTTTTTCACGCTAATTAAATAATACTCAGAATATATTTTATCTTAATTAAAAATATAAATTGATAATTGAATTATACATTTATGTTTATATAGCATGAGTTTCACAAATATAAATCTTTTCCTTATTCTCTTATCCGAGTCATCAATTCAATTCCATCGCCCAATATAGATATGCACTACAAAGTATGACAAGAGCTACCCACTTAAGTAGACACTGACTAGTTTGAATTATTCTTTTAGAATTTATCAAAAAGTAGTATACGATGTGAAAGAACCTTTCAATTTTAATTTCGTTTTATTTTCTTTATCTTTTATATGAAATACTAGTTAAATTTCTTTTTAAAAAAATACTAGTTAAATTATACTCTGTATATATGGTTTGAGTCCTATTAGAACTAATTTTTTCATGAGAATATATAGACTAATTTTAACTTTTATGCCCATCGAAGATGATTAAGAGATGAAAATTAAAGAAAAATCGCGGGCGACATTTCTATAATTACAATTGTGCATTATGAAGCGTACGATTGACAAGTTGACATTGCGTTTGTGGATCAGATAACCGATTGTGCATTTAAAAATTCTTTTCCAAATGCACTATCTAGCGTTTCCAATGCACAAACATAATTACGTAAATATTATCATATCATAAATTGATGAATAAGAAATTAGTTCACACATTCTCATAGAAAATCTAGTTAATATGTTTCTATATGTATAGTTTGCCATAGTCTCCCATTTTTTCCAAATTTTCTATTTTCTAATCTTACTTATGAATGAGCTTATTTACCCAAATTATCATATTTCTATTTTATTTAACCGAATAAGGATTATGTATCAATCAATCATAAGCATAACCAACCCGAAAGAATACCTAGTTCTCTCATCCAAAAACCATCACCGGAAATCAAATGTAAGCTAATAAAAAATAATATTTTTCATGGATGACAGACTTTAGATTTAAATTTTATCTCTACAATCTCCCCAACCTCCTAACTAGACTTGTCCAAAAAAACATTGAAAATTAAAATATCATCCGAAACCGACTTACAATATTTTCGTAAAAAGTGAGGACTAAACTCAACCGTTCATCATAGTTCATCAATGGTTACATGCTTTAGTAATATATATATATATAACCGGATTCATTTTATAATTATTGCAAATTTGAATGTTTAGTGATGGTAAGATACTAGGTTCTTATTTCTCAAGATGAAGGATGTGTCTGCATGTGTCCACACTTTTTACATGAGTGAGAGGTGTTTTTTACTTGAACCCTCTTTTATACAGACTAATCTCATCCGTTCATATTCCAGGTTGATCAGGGGCTGGAAATTTAAAAAGAAAATGAAAAAAAAAAAACACTATAACATTATTGTAATAATGATGGTACATTTAGAAAAGTTTGATAGTGCATCTGTGAAAAACAAATAATTTACACATGTGAGTACACTATTATAGATACTAAGTGCATTGTCAGTTATTGCAAATACACCATCATAATTACAGAAATATCACATCATTTTTCTTTAATTTTCAATCATTGATCATCTTAGATCGGCTAGATGGATGAATGAAATTAGTTCACACGTTGTGACGAGACTACTAGTTCTTATATGGTAGATCATGATTTTATATACATACACACACATATATATATATGTATGTATGTGTATATATACACACACGGTCCAAGTAGATGATTCCATAGTTGTATCATATTTCCTGGTTGTCTGTTTCTTACGTTGACGTTGTAGTTTTATGTAACAATTATTCAAACATGATGAAAGATTCTTTTGTTTCTTTTCTCCCTAAATAATCCATAAACTACGCAATTTTACTTTTCCCTCTCTCTCTATATATAATATGTGTGTGTTTCTGTGTGCAAAAATAATATTAAAATTTATAAAAAAAAAAAAAAAAAAAAAAAAAAAAAAAAAATTGGTCATGCATGAGTTTGGTCTACATTGCTATCCATATGATACATTATAGTAATTTAGTTTATCCTCACGCATGCCTCACTTTCCTTAATAAGTTCATATTTTAGGGCATATGTGTTCAAGAAATTATGACTCCATATTTAAACGATTCAAATTCCTCCTATTCAAGTCAACCCTTTTGGTTATATTTTTATTTTATTATTAAGATTCAAATCATCAACACATTCACTGTATATGAATTATGAACAATGGATAAGTATTATATATATCTCTTTCAAATATACTAAATTAATTAATTTTTTTAATTTAAGTATGATAACTATTACGGAGTATAAGGAAAAATGACGTAGTTGGCATCATTTATACCCAAGTATAGACTTGATCAGTTCCGTAGTTATTGTCATATCTATTTTTTACCCTTCAATGGCTCAGTTATTCTCGATTCTCGAAGTATCAATGTTAGTCCATTTAGAGCCAAAAAAAAATGATGAAGCTTAAATGATAGGGATGAATATAAAATTTTGATTTTCTTTTGACACAATAATATAACATCCTGAGTGAGTTTAATTTTTAATTTTAAACAAATTAGGAGAATAAAAAAAGAAAACAAATTTTCATGATTATTCAAGTAGTGAACTCAAAGCCAAGGATCTTGTGGTCCAGTAACATCTCTAGTGAATTCTAATTTTTTTTCACGAAATTACAATTCTTTTTTCATTAATTTCCTCCGTCTAACCAAACGTCCTGAGTAAGTAGTGAACTCAGTCTATACTTACTACCACTCACATGTCAAATATGTCATTTTCCTAGCAATATTATAATAATAAACTTTATTCAAGAATATTTTGCAATTTAATTTAATTTACTGGTGGCCATGAGCTCCAGCCATGCTATGATGGTGATGAATTTTCTCTCTTTTACTTTTATTTTTGTTTTTGTTGAACAAATGGAAAAAGTAGGGCAATATTATTCTCAGATACTTTATACTACAACGTTAATTTCCTCGATATCGACCTCATAAAAATTAAATACTAAATATCAAAAGAAAGAAGACGAGAGATAATTAGACAAATAGAGACTTTTCTTACCGGAAAAGTTGACGGCCGTGAACTCTCCTTGCGTGCTTTGACTGATCACGTTAACTGGACGCGGACGCGTACTCGCCGGCGTTGATACTCGCGGGAGATAATCAGAAAACTCAACCGCCGCCGACTGCGACTGGTTAGCGGCGGCGGCGGGAGGAGGCATCTGGAAGGGGGTGTTGATTATGGAAAACTCGACGGGAGGTTTGACGCGGAGGTGAGTTTGGTTGGGGTGAATCATGAGAAGGACTTTGGAGGTGGAAGCGATATACAAAGTGATGAAAATGGCGGTGGAGAAAGCTAGGGCGGCCGGCACCATTAACGATCCTCTTCCTCCTCCTCTGTGCGAGCCCGCCATTTTTGCAGAGAGAGAGAGAGAGAAGAAAATTGAGAAGTTTGTTTTGCTTAGTTGCTCTTTTGGAGAATGGAAATTAATTGGTTACGTTGATAAATGACTAAGTCTATTGTTTTTTGTTATGGATTATATTAACAGACTGCGTATAGACAATTAGCTAGGCATAGTATTATTATTGCATCCTATTTTTTTAATATTATTTTTAACTCTGGTCAAATACCAGCCTCCTTATTTTAGTACTGATGAAAAATGTTATTTTAATTTTAAACCCAAAAAAAAATTAAAATTATGAGCTCGAGTAAAAGGGTGATAAGCGGTCGGTGGTTGAGAATTAATGAACTTATATATGTATATACGGTAATACTCTTGAAATAGTTTCCTCCGAATGAGGATGAATAAGTCTAGTCGATCTGATCTCAACTAGACTAGTCTTATCCTACAAGATGTTGTGCATGTAAAAAAAAAAAAAAAATGTATCAATGCACGACATTCTATATAGGAATGCATGATCAAAGAAATAAATTACACATTTCATGTAGTTCGGTTGCTAATTTAAAAATTTTTTTAAATAAAAAATTTGGACTAAATATTGCAAAAACCATAAATACTCAATAACCAAATGTGAATGTGACATTATAGTCATGTGACTTTAAATAAAAATACTCAATAATAAAATTAGTTACACAATTATGCTCTCGTTTACAAAGATTCCTCGACCAAAGCCCAACGAGTCAGTACTCAGTATCGCTGTCACTGAGATTCGAACACATGACCTCCTATTTGGAAGAGTCACTTCATGCCGTTTGACCACAACCTTTTGAGGCTTGACCATTTCTATTTATTAATTACCAATAAATTGATTGGTTGATCACACATTTACCAAACACATGCATGTCAGGAAAAATATAATTATTATTTTCTTTGTGCTAAAAATAATTATTATATTTTGGGAGGACTGTAGCATGACATTTGAATTCATAATAATTAATAAGTCAAATTAGACCGCTAATTAATATAAAGTTGACATATAAATATATTATGTCGATTAGAAACTCTCCTAATCCTTATTACAGTTTAAACTTTTTAAATTTTTATTTAAATAATAATATAACATTGATTGGGTGGTGATGGAAATTTTAACTATTACTTGAGAGTGCGTACTAAATAAATCTCATTTTTTAGTACTATTGACTTTATTACAGTGTAGTATTTGTCCATAATCTAGTTATTACTCCGTATATAATAACTCACAAACTACAACTGCACTAAGAAAACCATGTGCTTTGAGTTAGAATTTCATATGAATAAGTCAAGCACATTGTGCTCATACGGCATGTTGTGACTCTCTCACAAAGATATCGAAACCAAATCTATATTTATTAATCTTACAAAGTTACAGTGGTGAAAATACCAGATGTGGTATGTAAAAATTTTTCAAAGTTAAGATTAAGTGTAGAAAAACTAATTGTGCTTCTAATACAAACAGGGTCGGATTTTAGGGCGTGTAAGATGTGCAACCGCACAGTGTTCCAAAATTTTGGGGCCCCTATTTCAGTCATGGTCTAATAGTTAATATATGTATTTGTAATTATATTGGCCCAAAATTAAGTTTTTTTTTGCATTTTTCTCTTTGCAATTTTTTTTCAATTCGCAGTTTATTTATACTTTGATAGGTCATCACTTATTTATCAGCACAGGGCCACGCAAATCAAAAAATCGGTCCTAAATAGAAAGGTATTATTACACGTAGTCATGAGACAAAAAATTAAAATTTTACTTTCAATGGGTCCTCACTAGTCACTATGTATGTATATTGTTATTTAGGGAAAAGAGTTATGTGTGTATACATACACAATACTATATATATATTGCATGCATGGTATAGTGTGTAGATAGGGCTAGACAATAGCAAAAATGAAAACATTATAAGTGATGAGTTTAAGTCTTTTAAGATGAAAGTTTGTTAGCAATGTCCTTTTCAAATTTTTGTTGTTTCGTTTGTTTGAGTTGTTTATAAGTTAGTTGCACTTTAGTGTTTTTTATAATCTCTTTGACTAGAAATGCATACTTTGCATTATCTTAGAATCTTCGCCCTTTGTTTTTTATCACAATTTTAATTGCATGGGTTATGGACCACTAACATTATTTCGTTAAATGTTTATCTATTTAATTATTAAATAAATTTGTTTGTTAGGTGACGAGAAAAATTCAGTCACTATTCGAAGTGTATATTAGTAATTTTCGTTCGTATGTAATAGTCCGCAAAGCAAACTCCACTTTTAGGTAATAATCCACCCACCACATATGTGATGTAAATCACATTAGAAAGACCCCAACAAAATGAGTATTAGCGAGAAATTTGAGAATCAAATTTGCAACTTTCAAATACGAGAATCATGTTTCACTGTTTAACTATCGACACAGTTTCTAAATCAGTGCAACCTTTGTGGCTTTTTTTTTTTAAAATAAGATTATTTTCAAGGCTTAGAAAATTTTAAAAACAAATTCTTCAGCAGATTTCTTACCATGTTTGCAACTGTTAGTTGATGGCGATTGAGGTTGAAAAACTAAGGCACTGTTTCAGCAAGGAGTGAAAATTGTGTGCCGCAAATATACACTCTGGTCAAAATTTCTTAGAACAAAGATGGGAGATCAAATGACAATCTGTTAACTGATTGTCAGTCCAGTTTATGATGATTCCACACTAACAAAAAGGGTATTCCAATGAACAATAGCAGAATACATTTTAACACTATCGATCTCGGTCACGATCACGGCCGCCGAAAGCCCGAAAATGAATATTTACAACTGCTTGCTGCAAAAACAGGGTTTGTTGAATCGAAAGTGCCAGGGGAAATATTGGATGGAAGAGAAACGAAGATATCTTCTTCGCCCGTCCATCGGCATTGCCAGCTTCAGGTCCTAATAATCATGGCAGCCCAGTGTATAATAAGAATGTTGAGAAAAAAGAAAAAAAAAAATAAAAAATGAAGGATCCAATGACATAGTAGAAGAAAATCAAGAAAACTTTCAAGAGAAACAGTTGGCACCTGCTTTGATTTTGAATTTGGGGTTATTATTCACTTGCTGCCTCCTTGAAATGAATTTGATAGGATGATCAGTGGATTGTCTGTGCCGATCGGCTGCTGAGATAAGCTGAACCAGGAGAGCAATCGTGAAGTTTAAGGTTAATGTAGCGCAGATCATTAACCGTGGGAATAAACACCCAGGACTCTTTCAAAATAGTTACGTGACATTTAGTTTACGGAAGGTAAGATTACAGGAGTGTGTTTAGTTAAGACTGTCTGAATGTAATATTACCTTGAAATTCACTACAGAAATGCTATATGCAGTATAAAAAGAAAAATTGGAATATTTGAAAATAATTTTACGATACCTAAGAAAAGGTAGGTAATATCACCTTCATTTTTACCTCATGTTCTTACATGGCATTACCAGAGGTTATCAAATAACTTAACAAGATTATATAAGACTACCTTGTTCATATTACTTGAAGTAAACACCCCTTTGTGATTTACTTGCAACAAATGGGAGCTAAAACAACCAGGGAATAAAGGTTAATGGGTTCTTATTTCTTAAGTTGTTTATGGCAAAGAAAGCAATACACGTAAATGACCACTTATGAGTGATTCATTCATGTTTAGAGCTAAGATATGCTTTAAAATTTTGTCAAGATTACAAAAAGAAACTCTCAATTGCTAAAACCATTAACCTGTTTGTTATGGTCCATTACAGAATTTCAGGAATGGGATAGGATTAGATTTTGGAGTATTCTTTAGTATTCTCCATAACTTCACACACTTCTTACCATTCCAGGAAGGAATCCATCTATTATTCTATTTCATAAAATATTTTGGTCCATTTTATTTCTCCTTACTGTCAAGAATACATTCAATAGTCATTTCTTGTGTAGGATTCAGAGAGAACTAAAATGTTTTTAGAAAACCGCATTACTATACAACTCAACCATATTTAGGAAGTTGAAGAAAGAGAAATTAGAGTCGAACCTTTTCATCATATCTGAAGAGAGATTGATCAAAATATGGTGAAGGACTCTGAGATTGACAACTGAAAGGTAGAGTTGCCAGCACCTTCTTGACAAACTGTAATTCAAAATCCATGATATGAAAATGAATACAGACCCTATTTACCAAATTCGGTAGAGAAAATTAAAACAGGGAAGTAAAACTGAATTGTCAACTTTGTGATAATTACCTGAGAAGAGCTACTTGCTTTATTTTTAGTACACCTTAGTTGCTCAAGGGCATGAATATTATTTGAATGAGTAGATATGAAGTTCATATGCAATGAACTTCTCGACGATGCATGAAAGTGATCGCAGAAGAATTCAAACAATGAATAAAGCTCATCAGCTGAATTCTGTGGAAAAAAAATGAGGAGTTTCAATCAAATACGGAAGAATCTTTAAACAGAAAGAGAACTATGAAGAAGAATACGCAAAATATCCAAAATTGTAGTAACACAAAGATACCTGATAAAAGGCAACTATTTCAGTAGTCTCCATGTTATAAACAGCAAAAAATGCAGGATGGTTATCGGCATTTCGTGACATCTGCAGCACCAGTGTCATTCAATCAGACATGTCTATCCAGACTTCAAATTTAGGCCATAGGCTTTCAAACATTTAGAAGTTGAAGAAAACTCCATCTAGGAGGTAAACACAATTACTAGAAAATAAACATGATACACAAATAATTAAACAAAGGATGGTCCATATTCCCAACCTATAGCAATCTATGGCTCTAAATTAAAATCTTCTACTGATAAAAAATAAGAATAAAAAGAAGCCAAAGATTAAAAAAGGGAAATTCCTACCTAAAAGGACAGAACCATCAAATGCAGGGGGACAAGAGTAAAAAAGCAATTGTAAGTATACAGAACACAGAGGAAAAGAAATCTCACCCCACCATCAACACTGCCAAACTTGATTAACAGGTGATGTCGGTCCAAAAATTGCACCTTTTTACAAGAATGCAAAATGATGAAAATAAGGAATCAATATGAATTAGTTACAAGTGGATAATTGCATCTAGTAAAGGTCACTAAAATACATAGTAGATTTTGAGGAATACCTTCCAGATTATTAAATCAACATAATCTTGAAAATGGAGGTAGAACTTCTTCTTAAGGCTCTGCATTCTCTGATTACACAAGATGTAGTCTCAATTAAAGGAGTCACAGAAGTTTAACTGGTATTTTGCAGTAATAAAGTTTACACAGATATTACGTTGCAAGTTGGTGGGGAAAAAAAGTCTTTTTGATGAAAGAAAAATACATAGCAAGAAGTACATGTCAGTCAATTACTTCTGTTGCTTATCAAAGAAATGAAAAATAAATAAATAAATAAATAAAATTCAGTCAGTTATTAATCACCATTTCATCTAATTCATTAAAAAAAAAAATGGAATCATTAACCAGAAATGGTTTTATGTTGCTGTTGATGAATTTAATGGAGATAATGGAGTAGGAAACAAATGCAGCACATAAGGGATTACAAAACGAGGGGATGGAGAAGTGATCTTGTTATGGTTGTTGTGAAGGGGTAATGAATTGAGGGAACAAGTGTTGCACAGTTGTTTAGGGAGGATTCAGCGTTGAGCATTGTTGTTTTGTTTTGTTTTTCCTATAAGGAAATCTATGAAACAGAATAGGTATTTTCCTTATTTTTAAAACAACTTAAAGGCATACAGTATCTACCTAATTATATCCCAGTCAGTTCCCACCCAAACACGTGCATACACATATATGTACCACTCCATTACCCACCACCACATACAACTTACGCACCCCAAATCATAAATCTCATCAACTTTTATGTACTAATTTTTTGTTTTATCCCCCCCCCCCCCCCCCCCCCCCCCCCCCCCCCGAAAAAATATTTAAGAAAACAAAAGAATCTCTAACAAGTAAT
>NC_044930.1:3851216-3926818 GCF_003576645.1 Ipomoea triloba
TTTTTTTTTGTTTTCCCCCCCCCCCCCCCCCCCCCCGGCACCCCCAGGAAGAAAATGTCATTGTCTTTCATTGGAAAAAGAACAGAAATTAACAATTGAAGTCAAACTTCAGTTACTTCCCTGAAGTTTGTGCATATTTTCTGTTTCATTGTAAATTATCTATTCGAATCTTGTGAAAAGACAAACATAAACATGAAACAGGGACTTAATTCCTATAGTACACCAAACATTGAAAGAACTTCAATGCAATGATTAGAGTTCACCAAGATTTTAAAAGAGGAATCATCAATCATCATATTGATAGGAAGTGAGATCTTTTATTAAATCCAGTAGATTGTTGAATGTGTCATAAAGTCACAACGATATATAATCTACCTTCCACAATCATACAGACAAACAGTTCATAGGAATTCAAGATCTGATAAGTTATCCACATGAAGAAAGGAAGGCAACTTCAAATATCCCAACAATATGATAAATGAGAAAGAAATACCCAAATGTCCTGAATGTAATCTAAATGGCATACCACCATCACTTACCATGGTTTGATCTGATTCTTCATTCCATATCCCTCGGAATATGAAGGAAAGCAACCTTTGTTTAAGGACACCCAGGAAAGAAGTTTCTGGAATAGTTTGGTTATTATTAAGATTCCCTCCAAAATCCTGGTGCAATTTACTTCTGTTAGGAATTAGCACTCTGTGAATATCAAGTGCTCTAAACAGAACCCAACACTTGAAAGATTCTAGTGTATTTTTCAAACAAGGGAGAAGATATGAAGATGCCAAAAGTAGCAGATAAAAGGAACTCCGTAACATATATCAACAAAATATTACAGCTTAAACAAGCTAATTAGGAACCATTAATAACTTATTGGGTGGAGAGAAGAATTAAGTTTTTATATTCAGGTGCAAGATTGAAGGTTGGACACTTGGACTTGGTGTGCAAGGAGCCAATATAAGTAGTTTGTGGGAATGAAGATTTGAACAACTAGCTTGCAAAACAAAACTTAAGAGACTGCATTTATTTCTTTAACTTATTTAAGCATCTTTCTTAATTAAATATACCTCAAAATAATAATCATAATAATAATAATAATAATAATAATAATAATAATAATAATAAAACTAACTTAAACTTATACCCAAAAATAAAAGTCTGTATGAAAGAAAGGAAAGATCAAGTATATGTTGTCCTTTAAATTCTCCAAGTTTTTAATTATTTTTCCAAATTTTAATCATTTCAAATTCAAGAAGCTACTTTCCTTATTGTTTGATTCATTGATTATTCAACTTATAAATGAGATTTGAAATACAATTATGAGGTAAAATAAATTATGTTTATTGTATTTGAAACAAAAGATGCATAGTGCCCACACTCATTTATCTTTATTAATAATTGTGCCCACACTCATCCAAAATCCTGTCTTCGCCCCTGAATTCATACATCTTTGTTACAGTATTTTATAACAAGTTGCTCAAATTGTATTTCATGTGAATAGTTATCCAACAATTCTTAGAAGTGTATCCTAGGAAATACTGTTTCTACTCTTCCTTCCATGTCTCAGCAATATGCATCATGGCTTCAAACATTAGCTGCCATTCTAGTAAGGAAAATGTATGTCATTTTATCAATCTAATTTTATACTTATTTTTACAGTATGAAATAAAAAGAAATGTCAAACTGATAGTGTACTTGCCTGGGAGAAAGAATTGAGAAATAGTTCATCATCTTCGTGGCAAAATTCTCCAATGCATCGAACATCTACCAGGTCTCCGGAATCTCTTATCTGAAGAATGTGTATTCTTTGATAGCGAAGGGACAATATTGCTAACAAATTATCATACAAGTAAACACCAATATTATGTGCCAAATTAATATAATCATTGCAGAAAACCCTCTCATCAAGTATAGCTCCATCTTCCAATCTAAGTGAATAAGAGCAAGGCACGAGAATAAGCAAGTAAACCAACTAATCAATAAATTATACTTGTCCATTGAGCTGAGAATCATGCACCTCAAAAGGTGAAAAGTAATTTTTTCAATTGAAGGGATCCCATGGACTGCTCCAATGATAGAAGGTGCATCCTGAACTTGTGCAGTTGCGGTTGAAGTTGCAAAAAGTCCAAATTGGTTGCTCTCCAAGTAGAGAAAAAAATCTTTGCATATAACCTCACCACTGGAAGCAAGTGAAACACTATAAAGCTGGGTGAAGAAGCTCTCAAACTTTTTGGCTTTCGGAGGAAGCTCATGGCCATTGCAATCTTCTTCGTTGCATGAAAATGACAACCACGTTGGCCTATAAACGATCAGATCTTGAAGATCTCTGCTGAAGCTAATGAGATACAGACCATCATCAGTGAATTTGCGAAAGGAGTGGTCGGGGCACTCAACATCATATACGGTGTAACTTGGAACTATGTCCTCATAAAATAGCCTGGCACGATGAATCTGCAAAGTTCATGCATTTTTTGAACGCCAGTCAACATTAAAGGAAACCTAGTTTGTCCATTTTTCAGGTCAAATTTGATCATAAACACCAATAACAACAAGCATAACAATCCATCAAACAAATGATTAAAGCATAAAGACAGCATAAGCAACGAGCTGAACAAAGAACGGAATCATACGCTAGTTCCAGGAGCAGGAGTGCAAATCTGGCGCTCAAAAATCCTGGCAGTGATATTGTTGCTTCTAAACATCCGTACTGGCAGTAATGGCGCGCACGCCAAAGAATTCACGGAGGGGCAACTGCTCTCAGCGCCTCAGGAGCTAGCAACTGCAAAATTCTGCAGAACATTCCCAATTTGAGCTAGCTTTCAGCAAAATCAGTTAAATTAAAATAAAAATCGATGAGTTAAAGCAATGAAGTAGCGGGAATTTCAAATTTGAGAGCACATGTTCAGCAATTCCTCTCAACATTCAGCTTGGAACAATAAGCTGAAGCTGAAGATGAAGAAGAAGAAGACAAAGAATGGAAACTGTGTAGAATTCAAGAACAAATTCGTAAGGAAAAAAAAAAAAATGATGGGATGGTCGATGAAGAAGACCAAGTCAAGCAGGGATAAAGTAGCGGTTGGGAAAGCTTTGGTGCTGTGGAACTGCGGACGAGTTAGGGCAAGAAGCCAAGGATCCATGAATGCATCATTTCTTTTATTCTTGTTTGACCCCCATAAAAAAGGGAAATATATTTTTGCCCCATTAATGTTCAACTTTGCATTTGAGGTATGGTTAAGCTATATTTACGACTTTACCTATGCTATCTTCTCTCGCTTTCAAAACGTCACACCACTAAATTTGAAATTATTCACTATTTACTAGAATCGTCAAAACAGCCCCGCATGGACGGGAGGGACGGGCTTGGAAGGTGGTCAGCATGCCCCGCCATGCCAAAGTCCGCAGTCGATGCGAGTCGGCCTGCCAACTCTTTTTTTTCGACATGTTCGGGGATTTTGGCTATATCTGTGTCATACGGAGTCCAAATGAGATGATTAAATTGTCAAAAAAAATATAAAGAACGCCTATACACCTTTAATATTGAACACTTTAAGAGATTTCAAATGCATTGATAACATAAAATTAGAACATTTGATCACGCCTTTAGGATTTCTTTTGCAACATGTTGATAGTGTTTTGATCGTATGTACTTCATATAAAGTCCAATCAAGGTGATTCAAGTGGCTATAGAATGCTAAGAGAGTGCTCTACACTTTGTATGTTCAAGGTTTTTTCATATTCAGAGTAAAACAATACCAAAACTGAGCCTAAAGTTTGACGTACCTATGCTAATTAGTTCAGTTTTATATTTTTTTCACAGTAGCAAGCCACTGGCTAAACCTGCGGCCTGCTTGGCCCGCCTCTTGGCAGGTTGAACGTTCGATGTATCCGCCCCTTATATACGGTGGGACAGTGTGAATAGACCCAGAAAAGTCATTTTGACGGTTCTACTATTCACTCTTCATTTATGCAATTCTCTCTTATCTTTCAAAAGTGGTTCTAGTTTCATATCACCTTATTTAAAAATTTATTTGTTATGAACCTAATAATAATAATACGGAGTAATAAAATCAAAAACTATGATAGCTGCCAATTGCAATTCTGACACATGAATTACAACTGTTGCTATGGTCATGTGCCAGAATTGCAACAAGTCAGTACAAAATAAAATTTAAAAAAAAAAACAAAAACAAAACAAAAGAAGAAAAAATGCCACCTAGACTTTGCAATTACTCAATTATCACGGGTACGGATATACTTAGGGTGTGTTTGGAAGCCCGGAAAATGATTTCCGGAAATTATTTTCCGGGCTTTGGGTGTTTGGCAGCCACTAGAAAACCCAGTCAACGGAAAATAAGTCTATTTTGGCGGAAAATGACTTCCGCCAAATTTGGGCGGAAGTCATTTTCCGCCACATATAGCATACTGGTGTTCGAGAGAGGGGCGTCCCTCTCTCAGTTCGACGTACTGGTTTCCGCCGGAAACCAGAGCCGATCTGCTCTGGTTTCCGCCGGAAACCACAGCAGTCGTCCTCTTTTTTTTTTTTTTTTTAATTTTTAATTTATTTATAATAANTTTACGACTTTACCTATGCTATCTTCTCTCGCTTTCAAAACGTCACACCACTAAATTTGAAATTATTCACTATTTACTAGAATCGTCAAAACAGCCCCGCATGGACGGGAGGGACGGGCTTGGAAGGTGGTCAGCATGCCCCGCCATGCCAAAGTCCGCAGTCGATGCGAGTCGGCCTGCCAACTCTTTTTTTTCGACATGTTCGGGGATTTTGGCTATATCTGTGTCATACGGAGTCCAAATGAGATGATTAAATTGTCAAAAAAAATATAAAGAACGCCTATACACCTTTAATATTGAACACTTTAAGAGATTTCAAATGCATTGATAACATAAAATTAGAACATTTGATCACGCCTTTAGGATTTCTTTTGCAACATGTTGATAGTGTTTTGATCGTATGTACTTCATATAAAGTCCAATCAAGGTGATTCAAGTGGCTATAGAATGCTAAGAGAGTGCTCTACACTTTGTATGTTCAAGGTTTTTTCATATTCAGAGTAAAACAATACCAAAACTGAGCCTAAAGTTTGACGTACCTATGCTAATTAGTTCAGTTTTATATTTTTTTCACAGTAGCAAGCCACTGGCTAAACCTGCGGCCTGCTTGGCCCGCCTCTTGGCAGGTTGAACGTTCGATGTATCCGCCCCTTATATACGGTGGGACAGTGTGAATAGACCCAGAAAAGTCATTTTGACGGTTCTACTATTCACTCTTCATTTATGCAATTCTCTCTTATCTTTCAAAAGTGGTTCTAGTTTCATATCACCTTATTTAAAAATTTATTTGTTATGAACCTAATAATAATAATACGGAGTAATAAAATCAAAAACTATGATAGCTGCCAATTGCAATTCTGACACATGAATTACAACTGTTGCTATGGTCATGTGCCAGAATTGCAACAAGTCAGTACAAAATAAAATTTAAAAAAAAAAACAAAAACAAAACAAAAGAAGAAAAAATGCCACCTAGACTTTGCAATTACTCAATTATCACGGGTACGGATATACTTAGGGTGTGTTTGGAAGCCCGGAAAATGATTTCCGGAAATTATTTTCCGGGCTTTGGGTGTTTGGCAGCCACTAGAAAACCCAGTCAACGGAAAATAAGTCTATTTTGGCGGAAAATGACTTCCGCCAAATTTGGGCGGAAGTCATTTTCCGCCACATATAGCATACTGGTGTTCGAGAGAGGGGCGTCCCTCTCTCAGTTCGACGTACTGGTTTCCGCCGGAAACCAGAGCCGATCTGCTCTGGTTTCCGCCGGAAACCACAGCAGTCGTCCTCTTTTTTTTTTTTTTTAATTTTTAATTTATTTATAATAAATATTATTAGTTTATATATTTTTATATTTTAAATAAAATAATAAAAATATATAATTATATATTTCTACTCATTTTCAACCCATTTTCCGGAAAATGAACCAAACATCTAAAGATAGTTTTTCAGAGTACATCCAAACACGGAAAATGAACTCATTTTTCGAACTAATTTTCCAGAAAATATTTTCCATAAGTCATTTTCCTGCTTTTCAAACACACCCTTAGTAGAGAAATTGACAATTTTAATCATAAAATTGTAATTATAATATAAATTTAGTCCTTCAACTTACGAGTTATAATATGAATTTAGTTTCTAAATTTGTAAAGCAAATGACAACTTTAGTTTTTAGAGCTTTAACGAATTGCATAAGGACTAAGGGTGCGTTTGGTTCAAATATTGGAATCGGAATGGTAATGATAATTAAATATTTGACAATAGTACGTAATGGGTTTAAGTAGAATGAAATCATGAATCATCTTGTTTGGTAGTAAATATGAATTTGAATCAAAACAAATAAATAATTAATTAATTAAAATAAAAGTAAATAAATATTAAAAAATATATAATAAATATATATACACATGCATACGTGTGTATATAAAGTTAAAATTCCATATTTAATGCATCGACAATGATTTTTTTTTCTTTTTTTTTCTCCCTTATTTTTGATTTCATTGTTCAAAAGTAGGGGAATAAAAGGGTAATGAGTTTTATAATTACTAAAGGTTTTGATTTCAATAGGAGGATAATAAAAGTAGACAAATAAACATAATAATAAGAATCAAAACTCATAGTAAGGTGCAAAAGTCCCCAATCAAACGCACCTTAACTTTATTACTTTATTACATTTTTTAAATTAAATGTACAGCGTAAATTAATCGAGAGATCACATTTATATTTCAGTTAACATTGATCCTTGCTCAAATATCAATGTCTTAGTCCTCATCTCAATTCGTCAACCTTATATCCTTAATGCAATATCTAGGCTTATAAAATGCTAACGTTGCATATACTATACGCTTGCACAGTGCTCTCATTATCACAAACACACCAACCTTAAACCTCATTAGTTTAGATTTTCTCTTGATTTTTTTAAGTCCAAGTAAAAAAAAAAAAAAAAAAAGTTTCACGCGCCATGTTAGGCACATAAGTGTTGCAAACGTGCAAAACTTGGCTTATTTCTCTTATCATGTGCACCAAAGAAAAAAAAATACCTCGTATGGCATCTCCAATTTCTCTCTCCTACACCCTCTTTCCTCTACATCATCTTAGACCCACAAAAAATTAACAAAAATCAACTAATGGAGATGCTAGGCCATCCATATCAGTGGACTTTGGACCAAATTTTAGATCGAAGATACGAGTGATGTCGAGGAGATAAGTAATGGAGAGAAAACAAACTATTACTGCAAAGAGGTGGTTTTTTCAGGGAAAGTGGGGCATTCAAGCATTGCATGTGGTTGCGTGGAGTGCCACCAATGTGCCCAGTCGGGTGCGTGTGGCTAGGCGCTTTAATATGCTTTGTGTTTTTTTTTCTAGATTTATTTTATTTGTTTTTTTTTTCATTTTTTCCTTTTCTCTTTCCATCAGCTCTCTCATAGCTGGCACCTCAAAAACCAACTCAAAAACTCCACTATTGATGATGGCCCTATCTTATGACATCTTTTAAGAGTAATCCCATCAATTACTATATGTTGAGAGTTTTTGTCATTAACAAATATTTGAAAAATTATAGGAAGAAAAAAAAAACTAAAACAAAAAAAGGGTTGTTATCAGTCCTCAACACATCAGTAATTTTTATTTTTTTTTTGGAATCATAATGGTAATGAAAATCAAATACTTGGTAATATAATGAGTTTAAGTATAAGGAGTCGAGTTAATACCTGATATAGTCCTTGACTATAGTGGTTTTACTCAATTTAGTCCTAAATGACTTTTTGTGCTCAATTTAGTCCTCGACTTTAATGGTTTTACTCAATTTAGTCCTTTGTTAAAAATTCTGTTAGTGGACGGTTAGAAATATGGTCCTAATGGTAATTTCTCGTCCTTCATCCCATTTAGGATGATTCCTTCTTCTTCCCCTTATTAAGATTCATGCAGAAATGTAAATTTTCGTAGCCAAATATTTATTTACTCTGTATTTATTTATTTAGGATTGAAGTTGATTTAGTGCGAAAATTTACATTTCTGCGTGGATCTTAATAAGGGGAAGGAGAAGGAATCATCCTAAATGGGATGGAGGATGAGAAATTACCATTAGGACCGCATTTATAACCGTTAACTAACAGAATTTTTAACAAAGGACTAAATTGGGTAAAACCATCAAAGTCGAGGACTATATTGAGCACAAAAAGTCCTTTAGGACTAAATTGAGTACAACCACTATAGTCGAGGACTATATTGGGTATTAACTCATAAGGAGTCAATTTGTTTTGCAATAATAAGGAATTGGAATCTAAATAAATAAATAATTAATTAATTAATTAAAATAAATAAATATATAAAAATATATAATACATTTATATACACATACATGCATATACGTGTGTGTGTGTATATATATATTAAAAGACAATGATTTTTTTTCTCCCTTATTTTTGATTCCATTGTTTAAGAGTATAGGAGTAAAAAAGGGTATGTAATGAGTTTTTAGACCTCTACTGTTTAATAGTAGTATACCATGTTATTGACCTCTACTGTAAATAATATGCAATAGAATTCTAAATAAAAAGCAGTACCTTTTGCAGCATACTTTTATTAAAACTCTTCTTCTAATTAATCATAAGACCTTTCCCAATCAAAATCAAGTAATTTTAATAATATTTGCTACTAAACTTAAAATAACATTTTAACTGCACATTATTTAAGCTTAATAACATGTTTGAAATCCTCAAACATACAGTTACTATATGAATCTCCAATATGTACGGACGAGCATTGCATTTGGGAACCTATAAATTAGTTGAGACATATAACGTGATTTACTGTCTCCATGAATCTTGATGACAATAACGGTGCATGAAGTACTTAAAATTTGGGTTCAAATTTAAAAATCTTAAAATTGATGTCAGCTTAAAAGTAAGAATCACGTGGTCTACTAGAGACACCATTACAAAATTGGATTATTAAGTAGTTCGATTAAATTTGAAACCACCTTATATAATATAACTTATGAAAGCACAGCCTTGCATTGCCTAATACAAATATATACATACAATGACTCAATGAGTGACGTGACGATAGGCCATGGCCCATGAGTAGGGGTGAAGTCACCTTAACCGGATTGAGGATGAAGTAATCTATTTATCAAATTGGACTAAGTAGTCCCGCCAATATTAAAAGTAGATTACATTATTATGCCATAATAACTTTAATATAAGTTACGTAATATTTAAATATTTTGAATGTTTGACAAATAGACATTAGCTTATAATTGATTGTGATAACTAATAGTACTCGTAGATGGTAAAAAAATTGTTGATAAATTGCTTGTTTACATCTAACGGGTAATATACTAATATGTAATGAAAATTAACGAATACCCTATGAGGGAGGGGTGGATTAGGATATTACAAAATAATTTATTTGTGTTTGCAAAAATATAAGCTATTATTGACAAATTTAAACACATATACTTGAATTTTGTAATATGAATAGAGCAGAGTTCCTATCAGATTATTTAATTAAGCTAAACATATATAACTTAATTTAAATATACAAGGAAATAGTGAATCAATATTAATTTTATAGTGATTCCGCAATACATAATCCACTACATAAGGGCATCTTCCTTAGAACTTTGCAAGACACTATTTCGATTCATGTTCTTTGGTGGACACTACTATCAACCTCGATGAACAACTCGTGTCGATAATTCTTTTACAACAAGCATATTGCAACATCCAAAGGATTCGCAAATCCTTCTGAAGTTGTGAGAAGAAAAAATATGGGGAGAATTATAATTTATATCGTTTCATAATATGACGATAATTATCAATATCACTCCTGAATTATTAATAGTGTAAATATTGCTCCTTAATTTTTAAAACGATATATATATTGTCCCTCGACGGTACGGGAGGGGCAACAAATCATAAGGCATAGATTTAAAGAAAAAAAATTCACTAATAAAATATGCAGAGACTAGGACTCTAGGAGAATTCAAAGAGACGTATCCAATGGCAATGTGGCTGGTCTGTTGGGCCGTGTGGGTTGGGAGTGTGGCCCAATATGAAGATCCGGGTTGCTGGGCCATGATCCTCTACTTCTCGCTTTCTCGGCACCAACATGGGCACATGGCATCACGGTTCCCTCCTCTCGCTAATCTCCCAGTTGGCGTATTACATTCCGTGTTTGATTCTACTCGACGGCGACACCGCCTAGTGCTAAATCCACATCAGTTCAAAGAGGACAACTTTCCGGCTGGATTCCAGGTGACGTGATCCTTCAATGCCTCTTAGATTTGGCCGTGAAGGTGATATTTAGGGGACAGTGATAAGGCGGTGGGAGCGAGTGCCTGCCAGGAGGAGGAGGAGATGAAAGGCGGTGGACAGCCTTACGCTATTCCGCCGGGGAAGAGGCGGTGGAATTTCCTGGTGATTGCTGTTCTCTGTCTCGTGTTTCTTTCCATGCTCGTGCCTCTTATCTTTTTGCTCGGCTTACACAATGGCTTCCATTCTTCGCCCGGTAAGGATATGCCTCTCGCGTTTTTTCCGTCTTTAGTGTAGATCTGCATTTTTGTAATGCTTAAATTTGCTTTCCGTTGTTGCCTCAACCAAATCGATACTCTCCTTAGTTTCTTCTTTGTGATCTGTGGAAAGCATTGCAATTCGGAGTTCTTTAGTTTCGTTTACTTTCACTACTGCACAATGGAGCCCTTCTAAAAACATGTTAAAGTTGGGGGGCAACGCTGAGTGACTAAGGTCTAACGGTTCCGCTCAGACATGATTGATGAGGATCCTCATTAGGATCGCATTCCTATCTCATCTCAATGGAAAAAACAAAATGAAAAAAGCAAGGACAAATTTGTAGTTTTCAGCTTAGGCTTTGTTGGTGGGAATTTTCACTAACACACCTGCTGTGTGATTTGCAGGATATGTTACTGAAAAACAAACTTCATTCACTGTAAGTAGTGTTAATATTTCTGAATGTATTAGCGAAAATAGTTAATACTTAATAGCTCCTGTATTTTCCTCTTTCTAGTTCCTAATAGCTTATTCATTCTTATACTTGTTTCATTTCTTGGGATCCTACCAGAAAGTGGTTAATGTTTATGATCAACCTGAAGCTACTATATCTCGAAACAAATCAGAGGTGGGTACATTTGGCAATGTCTTCATAACCTGCTGATTTTCATTAAAGAAGTACTTCGAACTGCATAGATTCCTTTCCTGTCGCATTAAAATACCTACACAGTTATGTGAAAGACTCTAGGGCTATAATTCTCATTGTGCTTATTCTTTATGCATGGTTGCAGGGTGAGCAATCAAGTCATATAGATGATGTTATAAGAAGATTGGAACCTACTTTTCCAAAGGTTTATTGCATATTATATGATGCTTATGAGTTATGACTAAATTTTTGTGTGTTGGGTTATCTATAATTGATTTATGTAGTGTTTCATTTGCTTACCTATAACTTCATGCTTGAAAAACTGTTGTTTGCCTTGGCTGCAAACTTATGGATCAGAACAATGAGTATTTAAAGTTTTTATAAAGAATCTTGGTGCTTAGAGTAGAAAGTGTTTGAAAATTAGGCATGATGAGAAACAGAGCAAAGAAAAAGAAAACAGGTGAAAAACAAATGGATTTTGTGATCATGAGATCGGAGGAATACAACTTTCTCAGATAGATACACAATTCATAAGCTAAGCACAAAAGTTGGATTTAGAGCCTCACAGTAACCAAATGGATTACTGAAAACCCTAGATAAATGTATTCGCTTTATTATAGTGAGTTTGATGTTAGGTCCAATTTGAGATTGTGTTTGGTCTTCATCAAATTTTAGTTTTGAGCTCAAAAGCAATTTGTGGCTTAGATATATTCAATCTCAAATGATATCTTACTTGTTTCTGGTCTTCAAGTTCAAACTTGAGAGCTGCTATATTATTTTATACATTTTTTAGCCCTATTCATTTGCTGCTCTGATTCAGGAAATTGTTTGATGGTTTTCTTTTCATCATATTGTTTTGAGTAAAGTAAAACAAGTGAAACTAACTTGATTTAATAAAGAAACATAGTACCAACATGTCACTATTCATGTTACACGAAATTAGGAGAGGCAATTCTAAACAAGGATGTTCTCTATAATTGGTCTAAAGAATGAAAGTTTATATGAATATTTTCTGGATCCTTCTATTTCTTATTTTTCTATAGAATGAACTTTTTCTTTTTAAAGAAGAAATAGATTTGCTACTTTCACAATTTTTTTTTTTAATTTTTTCGGTTGACAGAGGGGCTACTTTTATTGTCATTTGAACTACTATTTGGTGGGTTCTTGTGACTCCTATGAATATTTATTCCTTATGTTTTTAAGTTGAGGACCTTTTTCTTCTCTTTTCCTTTTGCCAACAGACAGATATTTGTGAAAAAAAGTTGATGTATTAAGCTCTAAGGTTAACCAGCTGCCTCAATCATTGGCTGCATAAAGTCCAAGAAAAGAGAGAAAGTGGACAATACAGGGAGTGGGTGTAGAGAAAAATAAGAGAAGAGTGGTCAAATTCCCTTGGTTTATCCCCACCACATGGAATAATTGTCTTTTTATATCTGAGAATAACTAACTGCCCATCCAGTGTTGATTGTTCATTGTTGAACATTGACCACCTAGACACTATTTGACTAATCCATTACTGAGAAGTGATATGTAACACCAGAACTACACGAGTGCTTTGCTGAATGTTCATTCTTAAGGTTCAATATTCGAACTAGCACATATCATTAACTTTTAACATTACACATGTTTACAGGATTTTCAGAAGAACATTGTCAAGGAAGCTGAGAACAAGACTACTATTGGTAGGGTATATCCATCTTAATTAACTGTGTTCTATCTCACTTCGTTTTGTGCATGTCTTTTTATGTTTCCCTACATTTAACAATCCTTTCCAAATTGCTTCTGCCTAGCTTCTCTAATCTCTTGCCTCCTTGCATGACTATATGGATTGCAGTGTTCTTTATTTTATTTTATTTTAATTTCATCGTTGTACTAATTTGATTTTATTGGTAGGTCCTCCACGGCCAGATGCTATGCCTAAAGAACACCCTAAAGAAAATGTATGTATTTCTTGAATTGCCACCTATTTCTTCTTTGTGGATTCTCTATGAGTTCTTGGAATTGGGTCTGTAAATCATGATCTAGATTTATGTCACAGAGCAACAAGGTTCACAGTAAGGCTGCTGCTGCTGAAAAAGTGAAGGATACTGAGGAGAGTATAAAGCTTTGTGAATTAAAATATGGGAGCTACTGCTTATGGCGTCAACAAAACAGGGAGAAAGTAAATGATTTTATTGTGAGAAAGATGAAGGACCTATTATATGTGGCTCGGGCTTATTATCCTAGCATTGCAAAGCTTCCAACTCAGGACAAATTATCACTTGAAATGAAGCAAAATATTCAGGACTTTGAGCGTGTGCTTAGTGAAACTACTGTTGATAAAGATCTTCCCTCAATGTATGTTCAATTTTTTTATTTTTTTAATATCTAGACCTATATGCTTATATTTCTAATATTCACTATGATGGGAATGAAATTTTATACCTAGAATATATGCTTATATTCTGAATCTCACTATGAATGAAATGATGTTGCATTCTCTTTTTTACTTTAGGAAGGATGTTGATTGTGAATTCATTGTTGTACTATATGTATCTCTGCGGAAACCGCACTGATTGTGTTGATTAGATACAAACCAGGACTGCACCATAAATTCCAACCTTTGGGTAATTGGGTTTATTGTCCCCAAGATCCATGCTGGGGCTGGCTAGCCTGACTAAGTAGTTTTATCTTTCCAACTTTTACTATATCCTTTTATCTGTTTCTTTTCAGGGTGAAGGAAATCTATTCAGTAGTTCAAATTAAGACATTAATTCCTGTTTTTGTTGAATTTTAAGTTTAGAAGCAGTTAGGTGCCTTCTGAAACTTTTAACAAACAGTAGGAAGAGGAAGAAGCTGCAGCTGAAATAATTCTGCCAAAGGATGAATATCCTGATTTAGTTAGGACTTTTTTTCTCTTTTTCAGTTTTGTTGGCTATTCTTTTAGGGATTAAAATGGGCAAGTATTACTAGCCCCTCGGGTTTATTTTACTTTATTTGATTAACAAAAATAGCATTCTTCCATCTCCTTGGAGTGGATTAAGAATAGCAAGAGAGTTGTGGCTGCCTGAAAAGAACCCAAACAACTATGTTCTCAAAAAAGGATTTTATTTTTCATGATTAGTCATCATATTGGGTGATAATGTACACTTTTTTGTAATTGTTAAATAAAAGTTTAGTTATTTTAGTTAAAGAATATTCATGCAATATTGGTTAAGCATTATAGATTGTCACAATACTTTTTTTTTTGACAAGTAGATTGTCATGTTGCTAAGTCTGCTTTTTGTGTGTTTTACCAGGATTGGAAGCAAGCTAGGTAAGATGGAAGCTGTAATTGCGAAAGCAAAAGCTTGTCCTGTGGAATGTGGTAATGTTGACAAGAAATTTAGACAACTAGTGGATCTGACAGAGGATGAAGCTAATTTCCATGCAAAACAGAGTGCTTTCCTCTACCAACTTGCGGTACAAACCATGCCAAAGAGTCTCCATTGTCTGTCAATGCGACTTACTGTGGAATATTTTAGATCTTCTCCACTCAACGAGGAGCAGTCTGTGGCAGAGAGATATTTGAATCCTGATTTGCACCATTACATTATATTCTCCAAGAATGTACTTGCATCATCTGCAGTTGTAAACTCTACAGTTCTGCATGCAAAAGTAGGTATTTGCTCTCTTATCATTTTTTTTGCATTGCTCAACTTATTTTATGCTATTGACCAATTGTTGGCTGGTTTCTTTGTATATATCTTCAGGAAAGTGAGATTCAAGTATTTCATGTTCTGACAGACAGAGAGAATTACTTTGCCATGAAATTATGGTTTTTTCTAAACAAGTATAAGGAAGCAACAGTCCAGGTTTTGAATATAGAGGACCCTAATTTGGATGGTGATGTTAAGGAGACTCCGACACAGCTCTTGTTGCCTGAGGAATATCGTATTTTCCTTCATAAAGTTGATAAATCATCTACGATTAAAAGAACGGAGTACTTATCCGTGTTTACTCATTCCCACTATCTCCTTCCTAAGATTTTTCGTTCTTTAAAGAAAGTAGTGGTTTTGGATGATGACATTATTGTCCAAAGAGACTTGTCAGACTTATGGAGAATTAATTTGGATGGAAAAGTGAATGGTGCAGTACAGGTTTGCTCAGTTAGGCTGGTTGAACTGAAGAACTTTTTAGGTGACAAGATTTCGGATGAAAAATCTTGTGCTTGGATGTCAGGATTAAATATTATTGATCTTGACAGGTGGCGGGAGCGAGACCTTTCTGGAAAGTTCCAAGGACTTCTGCAAGGGGTTAGTTTCCACTTGTTCCCCGTTTTAAATATTTAAATCTTATACACTAAAATTAAATTAAATATTACAAAATTTAATTGTAAATAGCTCGAGTCAAGTCTATCTAAGGCATATATTTTAGGATGAAGGGAGTATTACCAACTCTGGTATTCTGTATGTGTATCTTTAAGTTACCTATAAGATAAGCTAGGAGGTAAATTGTAATTGTAAACTACTATTTTATGATAGCAGATACTATCAAAATCCCAATTTACTCTGTCTAGATATATTTACTCTTGATGTAGTTATTACAAGTTCAAAATACAATACTGTCTCTGATCCAACTATAAAGCATGCATTACATACTCTGTATTTTCCTTGAAGTGAATGTTATCTAAGTTTTGCATCTGTTTTCAATGGGTGCAGCAGTTGAGAACAGAAGAAGGTTCGTCATTGCGTGCCACCTTGCTTACCTTTCAGGATGAGATTTACGGTCTTGATTACAAATGGGTTTTGTCAGGATTGGGTCATGAATATGGTCTTGATACTGAACTTGTAAAGAACGCTGGTGTTTTGCATTTTAACGGTAACATGAAACCCTGGCTTGATATGGGCATCCGTGATTACAAAGAATTTTGGAGCAAGTATCTGAACAAGGAAAACCAATTGTTAAGAGATTGCAATGTGAATTAGTAGACTTCTTGATACTCTTAGGTTTCTTTCTCTGCTGAAGTTTCAGTGAAGTACAGGATCAGAAGTATGCACAAAAATGGCTCGCAGTTGTGGATGCCCCATACCATAGCATTCTCCCAAGCTGAGGGAACTTACAGGCAAAATGTAGCATGATGAATTTGATGTGTGTGTTTCTATTGTTTTGTTAATAACGAAAGATGGTTTATTTAATCTCTTGGCAAGTCCAAGACGAGGCGGCAGCTTCATGTGTTGATTCACACCGGTGAGCTTAGAGAACATTCAGTGGGAAATTATTTGTGCATGCACCGCAACATCCATCAAGATGCAAGCTGTGGGTATTCTTTGAACAGGATGATGTTTTTTTCTGTTTGCTCCCTGGAGAATCCCCCCATCTTATTCATAGGGCAAGGTGTCAGGCTAAATGGCCATTTTAATTCCAATAGAGCAAAATTACATAGTTGATGTTTGTGTGGTTTTTTATTCTTATATTGATCCCCTCTGTAAGACACTACAATTTATTCTCAACCCGTAGCAATTCTTTTCCAATTGTTTTAGGCTAGTTGCAGCTTCATTTTGGCTTTAGCTTTCACAATTTCACTCAACTTTGAACCTGCAATACTTATATGTAGTGCTACTAATATCTAATATCCCACCTTTTGTAATTCATTTTTTTAATGCATAGTTTTTGCCTTTTTCTACTTATTTTATTTTATTTTTGGAATTGAATCTATGTATTAGTGAAGATAGAAATTAGTACTCTCTCTGTCCCATTTTAAATTACTATGTATTAGTATTCTTTCTTCTTTGTTTATTTTTTTTAATTATTTTTTACTTGTTTTTAAATTTAATTATTTATGTTTAATAGTACTTTTAGTGTAGTTTATATATATATAATTTGTATGTTAATACTAAATTTAATATTATAAATTTGATTTTTTGTGTTTAATAGTACTTTTAGTGTAGTTTCTAAATATATAAATTTTGTATATTAATACTAAATTTAATATTATAAAAAATTGAATTAAAAATAACTTAGTAAAGTCTCGTTAACCTTTGTTAAAAATATATGGGAAAGAAGGTGTAATTATTATTTGAGGGTGTACACTGTTATTTGAGGGTGTAGAAGGAGTTTCAAAAGGCTATTTATGAAGGGGCTCAATCGAAAAAATGATGACAGAAATCAGATTCAGTTACTGAAAATTACTTCACCCATTTGGGCATTTTGCCACTCATTTGGGATATATCTCAGTTTCGGTGAGCCTCAAAATGAATGTTGCACATTTCTCGACGAGAGATGAGATGGGGAAATATATTGGATTGGGTGTTGAATTGTTCATGCGAGATGCTAACATGAATATACCATATTTCTAAAATACAATCGGAGTGAGACAACAAATGAATATACCATATTTCTAAAAATACAATCGGTGTGAGACAACAAATGGTACAATTTGACGTTTGTGCATATATTAAGGAGTTTCAACTTCGTAATTTGGTATGCAAATTACAACTGAGGAATGAACGTGCCCGCAGGCTGCTTTCATCCTTCTACTTGATTAGCCGAAGCCGATGACTCCACAACTGGAGGTATACAGTCCACCTTGTAACGCAGGACCTACGCCGTGAAAAACAAAATGGAAAGAGCATACCAACAGGGTGAGAACAAGTTGTCTCTCTAATCTCTATATATACACACGCGGCATAAAACACAAATATGATAATATGATAGCATGTTTGTACCGGGTACAACCAAAAAAGCTTTTGGGTTGTACCAGGTATAAGGTATTGAGCAGATATCCATTTTTTTTAATAATCCAAGTTTCACGACTATATCCTAGACCCTATGAAGTCGCCTCTAGACCCATGAGAAGGTAAATCGAGACAATTTAGCTTTGAGATTCAACACCAAATTATACACACACTTATGCGTACAATGAGCTTATCCCAAACCAAAACAACAAATGTTCAGAGCAGGGATTGAACCCCACCCTGCCATTAGAAGTAAATCTTAAGTGAAACTTTTCATCCACTAAACTAATGCCCTAGGGCACAAGCATCCATTTTTTGTTGTATCCTGTGTGTGTGTGTGTATTCCATATTCTAAAGCTTCAACACTGACAAGTTTGTGGCATTAGATGGATGCAATATTTCAGGTACCTTGCTGAAAAATGATGAATAAGAATTGTCCCATACGAGTTTGTAATTTCCAGCAATGCATGCGCAGAAGTTGCCCTGTAAGAGAACCAATAAGAATGGTGAGAATACAAAGTTACGACACAAAAGACATGTAGTTGAAAGCAATAACTTACTTGATCAGATTCATAGCGTTTGTAAGGTAAGATTGGCTGTATTCCAATGACCAAGAATACATAGAAAAACAAAGCAATTGAAGTCACGAATCATAAACAGAAAGAAATTGTTCTGATGAAACAAGAAAGGTAATGGAATACTAATACCGTCTTCTTTCCAGAAGAATCTTCATACTCCAAGCTAAAACCAATATCCTGCTGAAAATTTTGGGACATCATAGTGGGATTTTAGCATAAGCATTGACTAGCACATACTATCATAAATTAAAAATCATCAAAGAGTGCAGAGAAAACGGAAGGAAAAGAAATCCAAAGCATTGATGATACCAAATTCAGTCTCCCTTGGATCAATGAGAAATCCCAAGCAATATAAGAATTTATGTCTTCAACCGTCAATGAAACCTGAAAAAAGTAGGCCAATAACATGACTATGAATCATCAATTAAAGCAACTCTTTCTAGCCCCAGACAAAAGATAAAGGTAGTAACATGAGGTGCAGCAGTATGAAAATAAGCAACATTTATCAAACATCAAAGCTCTTTTATCAACAAAGAAGCTGACCTCATGTGTTTTTCCTGCTGCAACACTTACTTCCTGGTATTCTTCATTTTTACTGCATGAGAAGTTTTGAATTGTATATTTAGTCCAAATCCCAACTCCTAAGTGTTCAGATGATAACATAAAGGACTGCAAACACACCTGGCCTCTATTGCACCAGCATCCTCAGCGGTAATAAAAAATGGAGCATTTACAAATACATTACTGAAAAAGGATATGAAAGTACATTTAAATAGGCAGAATATGATAAGGGAAAAATAGAAAGGATATCCAATAAATTTGCTGAATCTTTTCCTAAGCACATCAGGGAAAGTAAACAGTAAGGGGTACAGAAAGCATGAAATCCAATTTTGTATTTAAAAAAAATAAACACAAAGCGTAATATTACCCAATAAATTTGATGAACCTTTCTAACTCAGATGCATAGACATCTACTGCTTTTTCCAGAATAGGTATTTGATTCCCTTGTCTGTTCAGATAATAAGAACAAAAAGACTTAGTAGCCAATCACAATCGCATCATAAGCAAGGGAATAACATGTTCTTAAGATAAAGTTAAATTACAATAAAATTTAAATCTTAAAAATTAAAGAATCTTAGTAAATCTCACAGTTTTCCCGCTTCAAGGTGCCGCCATAGCAGAGATAGATAAAGTCGAATGTTGAGTGCCATTTTGGTAAGGCTGTACAAAGGTGGACCATAACGATGTCGCTGCTCTTCCATTGGCCTGGTGTTAAAATAGAGTAATAGACTTCAAAAATAAGGAGAGAAGAATTGCTAATAGGTTCATAGATCAATTGCATATGGACCCAAGTAATAGAAGATTATGAACAGATTTTCAAAAAATAATATGGTAAAAGGTAGTCAGGATTGAGGAAAAATAAATACCCTTCATCATCATTTATCTGTCGAACAAAATCCAGCAACACCTGCACCATAGTGTCATATGATAAAGTAAATAACTATTATTGACAAGACTCCATCAACAGTATCAGCAAGTAAAACATGCCTAGCATGTCAATCTTCAGAAAGGAAGTAATTAAACAAAGTAATGCTGGATAATTCAGACTGCTGTGCCATGAGGCATTCATGACATAAGGAATTAGAATAAGGAAAAAAAATATATAGCATGGAAAAAGCATTCTGCTATAGGAAATCAAAATGTATACTTGGGTCATAATTATAAATCAAGGCCTAGGCTGTATCCGGTAAATTTTGACATACTTGTGGTACTCCAACTAAATATTTCACCAGCGTCTTATAAACACCCGTTGCAGAACCCAGCTGAGCTAATTGCTTCCGTCTATAAGAAGTTAAATTCATCAGTGGTTAGACCATGTCACACAGTGTAAAAAGAACAACGTTTTACCAAACCAATTTTTACCGTTCCATCTGTTGATTCCATAATAGAGCATATTGTTCACGTATACTTCCACCAGAGTTAATTAAAGCTTCGACTGCAGCCTGCTTATTTCTCTCAGAACGCTCTTTCTGTTGTCTAATTAGTGTACCACGGAAGTCTTGAGGCAGGTAAGTCATAACTGCAGATATAATCAGAGAAACCAGAGTAAGTGCAAAATTTAACCCTGTTGCATAAATCATCAAGATTGCTATATGTAGGGAACAAAGTCCTAATGAACACAACAAGACTTCATGAAAAAAACTAGCAAACCAAATTAACTTGGAGTGCAAGTTTAACTAAAAAAAACTTCAGTACACCTCTAGTCATGATGTGAACTACCAAACTCCTCTCCCTTCATAATAAAATCAGTAAAACAACAGCAATGATTACTAAAACATGTAAATACGAAAGTCAATGATGTGAATTTTTGCTGCTTCTCTAGTTAGTTTCACAATTGACTTGTTAGCATACATGTTTGACATTCTCTTAAATGAGCATGTAGTTATATATACCTGATACTCTGATAGCTTTCAAATAATCTGCAGCTAATATTATCTTGCTAGCTATAGTGTTATACATGTATAAAACACTGGTTCTCCCTTGAGCTTGATGAAGATCTAGGCAGTGAGGAAACCAGCAATGGCTCTAGGTTTCCACAACTATTGAAAGAAATTTTTTTTTCTTTATTATTTGATTTAATACATTAGATATTTATAAATATTTTTGAAATAGATAAATATTGACATTGCACGTCCACATCAAAATATTTTAAATTGTTAATGCAACGTTAGTGGTCGCATAAGCAATTTTAACAGTTATAGTTAATGGCATTAAATTTTTCTTTACTTTATCAATTTCAAGAGTATAGAGACTAAATTAACCAAAATTTTAGTAGAGGGGCAAAATTGAACAAAGTCATTTAGTACAGGGACCTCTGACATACTTTGACCTGCTAATTATTATAGTTGAGTTCACACAGCTTATAGTAATTGCTAACAAGTTAATCAATATATACACACTATGTGTGTGTGTGATAGTTTATACATGTGAAAGTATTACATCAACCAACCAACCTGTATTGAATACATGTTCAGAATTCCTGGCTTGGAAAGTTACCAATAGTTTCAATGCACTTTCAAATTTTTCTTTTAACCGCAAGAGGACAGCACCAAGTTCAGCATCTTGAGCTGTTGATTGCTGAAGCTGAAATATAAAGGGAAAAGAAACACATTTCTATTAAGCCTATGGAAAATTCAAGAAGTTCAAGGTTGTTAATAAACTGATTTGGTAAAGTTAGTGATCACTATAACTGACACATGAATTTCTAAGCATTGCCTTGAAACTATAAACAAACTTAAATACAGAGCATCAGTAATTCAACACAGCCAGAACTTAAGACAAGGTTCATAGAACTGAAACTTAAAATCATAAAGCCGTGTTTCTCACACCATTGTAGGCCAATTGGATCTTTTCAACAAGAAAAGTATTTCTTCAATCTGTTCCCGGTTTTTCCACATGTTCTCATCAATTTTGTGGGGTGGTGTACTTTCTGCTTCGCGCACCAATAAACTTTCTCCTATCAAAAATATCAAATTCAAATAATGAGTTAGCACACATCCATAACCACAACATATTACAAAATAGGCAAATATGGAAGTTACTATAATATAAATTGATCCTTCCATAAATCAAAAGTCTGGAGAAATTACATATAAAAAGTGCTGGCATGAATTTGAAAGAAAGGGGAGAGGATTCGCAAGCACTTCATCACACCCCATGTTCAACATAAACCCAGACTTGCTAAACTTTCTTATAGTATTGATCCTTCAAAAAGATAAGCATAATGCAAGAACTAGAAGAGACAGCTCATGAATCAGGCATGCAATAATGCAATATTAGTGTCATTAATTGAAGCAAATTTGTTATGGAGCATTTTCTTTCTTTCTTTGAGACAAACATGTCATCAGATCTAGATCCAGAAGGAGAGGAAGGGTAGTGTCCATAGACAAGTTCATATAAACAAACATGGAGGCTACACCTATCCCCCTCCAGCTGAACCCAGTTGACAATTTCAGTTAACTAACTTCAAAGTTTAAAGCATGATTGATGAGCAGTCTCAAAATGTAAACTGGACCCCTGAAACTCACACCTATGATGCTCAACTCACCTCAGAAATGCAAAATATTCTATTTAAAAAATATTAACAATTCATTGGTTGGGATGGCAGAACTCCACAGGGATCTAGTCATCTAGTCCAAGATCAGAGATGCCTTTGACTCTTTTGACTTATGGCCTTCAACTCTTCAAGTTAGCAATCCCAAAAAAGAAATTTGTCAATGGTAACTAGATACAGAGAGGGGCAAACATAAAGTTCATCACACCAGGGTCAGAATGAGCAGAGATCAAGGTCCATACTACACAATCACCTACCTACCCCCTTAAAACAAGAGTTTTTAGTATAGCTATACAAACAATCAAAACATCCACAAATATTCCCCCCACATTACCTACATTACACCAAGCTGAGCATTAACACATCTGCTTCAATCCCATGGCCAATAGTTAAGCTAAATGTGACAGACATTCTATTCTTCTAATAATGACCGACATTCTATTCTTCTAATAATGACTAGTCCCAATTAACTTTTGCAAATAATCAGTTATCGTATTAGCCTATTCATCATAAACTACACGCTTAATCTAAACTAAACAGGAGTTCAGCATAAAATCAAGTCACAGAAAAGTTCACAACCAAACTAAGAGAGTAGTAACGGCAGCAACCTATAGAAATAACCGAACTAGTAAATTAGCAGAAAATCGTCGAAATGAACATCCATACCTTCGCTCAAAGTACGCCCCTGCAGCAGATCACGGGCCACGGACCGAATTTCATCGCACAGACGAGAGACGTCATCGGAGAGAGGAGGAAACTGATGTTTGTCGTAGTAAGAAGCCAGAAAAGCCCTGGTGATCGGCACAAGCCCCTCCGTTGACGCCATGCTTTCCTTGAGCGGTAGCCGGGAGTATCTACAACTTCGTCCGGCGACGGAAAACGGAATGCGGAATCGGCCGGAAAGTCAGCCGGAGAAGCAAAAGGAGCGATGCAGAGATGAATTTATTGCGGGAGAAGTAACGCAGAAGCAACAGGAGAGAGAGCTGGGGCCCGGGAGTAGAAGAAACTCACGAAACGAGAAAAGGAAAGGCGAATAGGAATTTTGTGAGGGTTTATTCTTTTCTCCCACGCAGACAAAGCAAAGGGGTGCCCGGAAGAGTAAAATTTGAATGAGATAGATATTGCCTTCCAACTGAGGTTAATTCGTATGGTGTAAAGTTTGAGTCCGATTTATACTAATTTTAAAAAATTAATGTATAGATTTGGTCTCATAGATTCTTCTTTTTTCTACAATTTGTCACCAAAATGTCAAGACAAAAGTGATAGGCCCTTATTTTGAGGTTAAAATATTATAAATTTCACTATTTTCTTTTACTATTTAATGGAGCAATATATAATTTACTAGGCTAAAGACTTTGTGGTTAAACAACATGAAATAACTCTAACTACTTACATGCTGTAAGTTGTAACACAAAAAAAAATAGTTATGAAACACATACTGGTGTCTGGTCAGGGTGACCACACAGGGTCCCAATCTTCTGGACTTCTATTTTCATTTGTTAGTGAAATTTAAATATTAAAAAATCATATTTCTTTATGTTCTTGTATCTCTATTATTGTATTTGTCTTTGCCGTTTAGTCTATTATATTTAGATTATATCTCAAAATAAAAACAATGAAAGTCCAAATTAAACTATTAAATAGGACCCCTATTTTTAATGAAACGACCTGCAAATAGAAAGTATGAATACAACTTTATGTGATTTTGTTAAAGAAGGTTAGACTATTGTTATATTAATTTTGGGGATTGCTAAAAAGGTTATAGTTTATTTGAGTGTTGAGATCTATAATATTGTCTAGTAATTAGGTTATTAATTATTGGATGATAGCTTTGTTTTTAGATGAGTATGTTTATTCCGTATATAACTAATGGCATGTTTGGTTAGATGTAGTTTGGGGGGAGTTGCAATTCATTGAATTGCAATTCAGTGAATTCTCAAATTACAATGTTTGGTGGGAGGGAATTGCAATTCTGCGGAATTGCAATTCCCTCCAAATATTGAATTGCAATTCGGTGGAGATGAGGGGCAAATTATTGGTGTAAAGACAATTTTGCCCCTCCTCTCATACCCATTGTCTTTTTTTTTTTTAATTTGAAAGAATTATTATTATTATGAAAGATTATTATTATTATTATGAAAGAATTATTATTATTATTTTGAAAGAATTATTATTATTATTATTATTTGAATGAATTATTATTATTATACTTATTATTATTATTATTTGAAAGAATTATTATTATTATTATTATTACTACTACTACTACTACTTCTACGACTACTACTACTACTATTACTACTACTACTACAATATCTACCACAATATAAGGGCATTTTAGTCATTTTGTCACTTCTTACCTTTCAATTCCCTGTACTCCTATTTCTGCATACCAAACACTGTAATTTCAATTCCTACTTTATTCATTGAATTGCAATTCCACCGAATTACAATTCTTTTCCCCCCTAATTCCCTCCTCCCAACCAAACGCCCTGTAAATGCATATATCTATGTTTTTGTATTTAGGAAAAAGGCAAGCTTTGATATCACTTTCAAGAAGAATTTGTCCATGCTTGGCAATGGATTACAAGAACTGGGTAAATGTTGCTACTTTCTAAGGGTAATTAGATTTCAAGCTTATTGCTTTTCTCATCATGTAGATGTGTTGAGTTTTTTCTATTATTTAAAGGATAGTAGAGATATGAAACAAATTGAAACCATCATTACACCCTTCCCATTTACCATTAGTTGTTCGTATGTGCTTTTACATTCTACTCAATGGTTCAATTTCCTTTAAATCTAATATGAATTTTGTGGGTAGATGTTGTTTTCTCTTTAATTGAAAGTGTTTGACTTATATGACTTTTTTGACCAATAGAAACACAATGTTTATGTTGGATTGCCATTTCTCTTACTTGTTTTAAACATCATTATTAGTATATAGCCATATACTATCCTTTCTAGTTATATGCCTTAGGTAATTAACAAATTACCACACAAATGTTAGCATTTGATGGTCATACACCAAATCTCTCAATTTGGTGGTCTTAATAAAAAAACTTGGATTACTACTACTACTATTATTACAACATCTATTACAATATAAGGGTATTTTAGTCATTTATCGCTTCTTACCTTTCAATTTTATGTATTCCTATTTCTGCATACCAAACACTGTAATTTCAATTCATACTTTATTCATTGAATTGCAATTCCACCGAATTACAATTCTTTTCTCCCTTAATTCATTCCTCTCGACCAAACGCCATGTTATAGTCAAAGTCAACGTTGTGACACATGACTTAGGAAAATGTGTAGTGCACATGATACTTTGCTTCTAACTACAATTTAGTTGTAGAGGTGTTGAGTTTGGACTACGAAAGATTTAGTGGATGTTTGGTTGTTTGGTTAAAATATGAAAATTCACCCTAAGAGGTCTAGTTATTATGATTAGCGTAGTAAAATAGTTTTTATGTTTAGAATTAAATTAGCTATTAACATTGGGGCTTTTCAGTTTAGATTGAACTCTTCGTATATATAAGTGTATAATAATTTAGTGTTAAATTTTAAAATTATATTATCTTGATTTAGTTTTTCATGAACATAGAGACAAATTTATAAAGTTTATGATATAGTTTGACGAAATTAAGAATTTTGAGTTAAAAAAAAAAAAAGTAGTACGGAGTACTAAAATTGGTTACGTGATTGTGTGGTTATGTACAAAATAGAAGTTAGAGTCAACAATTAAGTCACTTTTTAATTTAACAAATGTTATAGGGTAATCTCTTTCTTTGGCTATATTTGTTTAAACTAGTCTTTTTGGACTAATTCATCCTCTCATGGCATCACTGTCCCGGTCGGATTGGATTGGATTTGCCCCGACGATCGAGTATAGGTCATGCGCTTAAGCACCATCCATTTTCAAAGAATAAAAAGTCAAAATAAAATTTGAATATGTATATTTTAAGGAATGTTATTTCATTGCCAACATATTCGATAAACTAAATGTGACGTAAATGATAAAACTACATGGACCAAAAATTTTTAATATGTGATGAGACAGTACAACTATTTTTTTATTATCTAGTCATTATGAATTAGTTGACCCCACCATGAGTTAAAAAGGAATATACTTATATTATCACGTAGTGAAAATTTATTGATCATCAATGTAATATGATCCAACCTTAAATTATGAGTATTGGTTAGGGAGGAACTAAAGTTTAAATCAATCAATATTTCAACTAAATTATACTCGTATAAGAATCAATATTGTTAAGGTTCTAATAAATATATAAAATATATTGGTGTAATCACATGCATTAATAAGTTATGTTGTACATTGATAATATATTTTCAAATTTAACCTATTTATTTTGTTAGTTCTTCTTTGTGTGAAAATTTTAGTAACATAATAAATTCATTCACTTATTATTATTAATTATTGAATTCGCTTATTATAATATATTTTATAACATTTTAATAATAATAATAATAATTGTAACTTTATAAACATGTAATCGTGACTATATAAACTACAAATTTATGAACGTGTAGTAATTATTTTACGAATCTATAACAATGAAAATATGAAGTTGTTGTTGTGAATTTATAAATATATAATGGTTAATTAATGAACTTATGGTAGTGGCTTTATAAATGTGTAGATTCATTAAAGAAAAATCAATATGTGTATCATTTAAACGATCTCATTAATTTATATTTATTTTACATTAATTTATTTGTACTAAATAACAAAGAAAAAACATAAATTGAAGGTAGAAAAATAGAAATAACAGTCATGTTGTTACATGTATCATGATTTAATTATTGATGGGTTCCAATTTCCAAACAAGTTGTTTGGATAGTTTGTTTGGAAAATAAAAAGTTTGAAGTTTGACTCTATATGAGATGTCAACCTAGGTTAATTTACGATTATTTGTCAATTATGATTACCATGCAAGTTTTACTTGAAGTGTACATTCGTGTAGTAGACTAATAGCTATGATTTGTTTTCCTATAAATTAAAATATTATAAACTTCTCAGCCAAGCAATTGTTATACAATGGACCAACGTTCATATTGTATTGTGAATCTGATGCAAAAATTTTGTACCTTCAGCTAACACATTCTGTACATATAGTTAAGAGTACATGTAAAAAAGTAACTTAATAATTACAGACACATAACATGATAACAATAAGTATAGAATCGGTCCACTGCAAGTACAGTATGTGTGAACTACAAAATGTTATTTTTAAACTAGAGTTTATCATGGTCCATGGTATAATTTTTCTTATTGGTTGATGATCATTTGTCTGAATTTTCTTCGTCATAAAAAAAAAAGAGGAAGAAAATGATAAAATATACGTGTATAACTTTAACTTGTGTAAAATGACATAGACGTGTATACATTGTGTAACAAATTAACCATGAAACAGTAGCGTGTGGGCGTGTGTTGTCAGAGTTGTTCTGTAATGAGATGACACGCATTTGGCGCGGGCACACACAGGAGCAGCAGCAGCAGCAGGAATCGCGATGGGTCCAGAGGCTTCTCTCTCCGACAACGCGCATCACAGTTTGCGCCTTCTAGCTACCCTGCTCCTTGGCGGGGCGGTGCTAGGGCTCTCCGTGCTCGGCCTCCGCCTTGCTCGCCCCGATGGCGTGTGGAGCAGCAGCAGCAAGAAGAAGAGGAGGCCGATTAGGGTGTACATGGACGGCTGCTTCGACATGATGCATTACGGCCACTGTAACGCCCTCCGCCAGGCCCGCGCCCTCGGCGACCAATTAATCGTCGGCGTTGTTAGAGATGCCGAAATCACCGCCAATAAAGGCCCTCCGGTCACTCCTCTTAACGAGAGGTTTGGTTTGCCTCCTTGCATTTCCAATGTTTGTTTGTTTGTTTGTTTGTTTTTTTTGTTTGTTTTTTTTGTTTTTTTTTTGTTTTTTTTTTGTTGATTGCTTATATTTCTGTTTCCTTGAATTGAGGCGCCGGTTTCATGGTGCTGTTCTCTTTATTCAATGGAAGCTGAAGCTCCTTCGTTAAACTACATCCACTGTTTATTTTCGGTTTTTTTTTTGGAGTGAAATGTTAGGTTTTTGTCTGTGTCTGAATCATAGAGGCATAGAGCATTAGAGTGCTCGTGTGAACACGAACACCTGAAGTAAAAACTTAGGTTCCAAAATTTCATCCCCCTATTTCAAATCTAGCATTCAAAACCTTATAGTTTTTGAACTCTACATACGATAAGATTAGAACTCCGGGGAGCGCATACATGCGGTTACTTGATTACTTTAATTATGTCACTAGATGTATAATGGAATTCAATGTATAAAAGTTGGGGAACTTGCCATCTCATGATTGTATATATCTTAGCTTTGTTATGCTGCACTATTGGATTCTCTAAAGTTTCCTTGTAACTGTATTAAGCCTTTGATGACATACTCACATGCAGTGGTTGGGTTAAGATGGTCTTGTTAAATGTTAATACAGTATTTACTATTTACTGTTCTTCTATCAGACCTCTCAGCACATGTCAAAAGTATCTCTCTTGCTTGTGAATTTTGTAGGATGATTATGGTTAATGGCGTAAAGTGGGTAGACGAAGTTATCCCTGATGCCCCATATGCTATTACAGAAGATTTTATGAAGAAACTTTTCAATGAGTACGATATAGATTATATTATTCATGGGGACGATCCTTGTCTTCTACCTGATGGGACTGATGCGTATGCCCTTGCCAAGAAGGTTGGACGCTACAAACAGATCAAGCGCACGGAAGGAGTCTCAAGCACTGACATTGTTGGTAAATATTTATGCTGCCTTTAAATCCTCTGCTTTGCAACCTTATCACTATCCTGACAGAAAACAAATAAAAGAAAAACAAAAGTTCCAAATTTTGGGTTTGATGGCCAGAAGGGTTTTCTTACCTTATGCTATGGGTTTTGCTGAAGTGAAGATCTATCCATTTTTCTCTTTATTAACTGTTAACCATGTTACTTGGAGTATAATTTCAAGAGCTTCTCTGTTGCTTGCATAAAAATAGGACGAATGCTTCTTTGCATGAGAGAGAGATCCTCTGGTGGCACCCCTAGAAATGCATCCTTGCAACGACAATTTAGCCATGGCCATGGCCAAAAATCTGAAGATGGTGCTACTGGGAGTGGAACTCTAATATCTCAATTTCTGCCTACATCTCGTAGAATTGTGCAATTCTCTAATGGGAAGGTGTGTTTTTCACCCATAGTCCCATACTTTTAGTTTCAGTAAAACTAATAAGTGCCATTTCTGATTTAGTTAAGGATTTCTTAAAAGAATAATTCCTTCTAATGATTTGCCCATATGTGTGGAAGACCACTGATTCTTTGATTGGGACAACGTAAAGAAATTTAAGAATTGGTTATTTTATCCTTCTGTGTTCTCTAGCAAAACACCTTATCCTTTCCTATGATTGATTTTAAATAATAACATATACTTCTAAAAAAAAGTATATACATTGTGGAATACCTTTTGATGCTGGATATCTTCGGGCATTTCATTGTAGGGACCTGGACCTGATGCTCGCATAATTTATATTGATGGTGCCTTTGATCTTTTTCATGCTGGACATGTGGAGGTATGTGATAATTCAGATATAAAGACATGGTATATGGATTACAGTTGCATGATTATATTATATGCCGTATGATTTCTACCATAGCCCAAACTTGATGCTTGTTGTCACTTCTTGCATTATATAGTTAGATAGCTTTCAAAATTGAACTACATTAGTACCATTTTCTTGTCTCTCTTTTTTTTGGTAATGCATGAAAGTTCATATTCATTTATTGCTTATCTGGTGATTGCAGATACTAAGGATTGCACGTGGCCTTGGTGACTTTCTACTTGTTGGCATTCATACTGATCAAACTGTCAGGTAAAAACATACTGCTTTACACAGTATCGTTGGTCATGATCCCCATTCCTTTTCCATAAATACAGAATTTGACAATTAGTACATTAATGTCTATTGGAGTTCTATTATTTATCATGTATTTATTTTATTGTTCACAACAAAAAAAGATTTTTTTTAAAGAAAAAGTTCTTTGGCTTCAAGCCTTCAAATATTTCATCTGATCTGTTTATATGTAAACTGGAATGTAAAATGGTAAAAGGCTATAAAATTGATGGAAAAAGAGAACACCAGTACTGCTAATTAGTAATCAGTTTTATGGTTAGTGTTACTCAAAGCAGCTGCAAAGTTAAATCAAAAGGAAAGGGTGTGGAAGGAGTTTAAAATGTGAATACATATTTTGCATCGTGCATGCTAGTCCTCTTATTCTAAGATTACTTTCAGATTTAAGTAGGACTCTTGCATAGGAACGTTGATAAAGTTTTCTACTAGTATTTATTCAATCCTATTTCACTCTTTGTAGCTGTATAATAATTAATACAATAAAGTACCTAACTATATGCCTTTTCCCTTTGTCTGGTTTCTCTGGAATCTAGTTCTTGCAGAGAAAGCAGTTGTCTGGTTTCTTATTTTGTCTTCTGCTGTTTCTATTGGATTCTGTGGTGCTGACTAATGAATTGCACTTATTTTAGGAAATAAATAGATGAACTGCAATGTTAGTGAAAAGGAAAGGGGCAGAGGAGTTGAAAATCTTCTCACACACACACACACATATTCTTTAGTCCAATTTTCTAATATATCTCTTGCATACATAATGTTGATGAAGCACTCTAGTAGTATTTTTGCAGTTGTATGGTCACTATGGCTCTAGACTAAATCCTTGTGGAGGAAGCTATTCCACATGTTTTATTCTGCTGTTTCTGTTGGATTATGTGTGGTGGCTAATGAAATTATGGCGTTTTTTGAAAATATTTGGATTAACTGCAATGCTACAGATGTTTGGTGTTCCTTGCAGTGCCCACAGAGGTGCACACCGTCCAATAATGAATCTTCATGAGAGAAGCCTAAGTGTTTTAGCATGTGGTTATGTCGATGAGGTGATAATAGGTGCTCCAAGGGAGGTGTCAAAAGATATGGTAATCTATAACCTATCTTCTTAAAACATTTTGATCTGTCTTAATATTGCTATTTCATCTTTTGCTCTTGATGTCAATGCTTTTTGAAGTGGAAGAGCTTTATCAAAAGATAAAGGGTGGGAAAAGAAAAAAAAAACAATATTCTTAGATTCTCAACAAGTGCTTTAAGCACATAATGCCTTTTGAGTTGATTGCAGTGAATAAATGCTCAGTTGCTTAATGGATCTGTCATCATAACCTTTTGAGCTGATTGCAGTGAATAAATGCTCAGTTGCTTTATGGATCTGTCATCATAACTTATACTTGATTGGATTTGTTGCAGATAACAACCTTTAATATCTCTTTAGTTGTCCATGGAACAGTGGCCGAGGATAATGATTTCCAAAAGGTACTGTTAGACTAGGAGATGTTTTTATATTTATAAAATTGAACAATCCGTTACTTTCGAGTTTCTTTTTGTTGATGATATTGTTGATTCTGCAGGAAGAGGGAAACCCATATGCTGTTCCAATAAGCATGGACATTTTTCGAGTACTTGAGAGTCCTTTGGACATTACAACAAGCACTATAATACGGAGGATTGTATCAAATCATGAGGCTTACCAGGTACAGAGTTTCTCTTTTAATCTCAAACATGTACGAGAGCATTTCTATAAGTTCAGAAAATTAGTGTATCTGTTAGACAGCATAAATGGACCGGTTATCATCATTAAAGGCGATTTTATTGGAGATCTTAGACCTATGATCTACATTACTTTTGGTAATTTGACCATTATTTTTAATGCTGCAGCAATCTTTTGAGACAGTTGAGTGAGTTCACATGTGATAACCCAGGAAAAAAAAAAGTTGTGTGCAATCGATAAATTTGATTTCTTATATTTTCAGAAACGGAATGAAAAGAAGGCTGAAAGCGAGAGGAGATATTACGAGGGAAAGACGTACATCTCTGGTGATTAGCTGATTTTAAAACATCTAAGGTAACTCTGAGTTTTCGAGAGAACTGTTTGTTTATTGCCACATTTATGTTGTTTACTAGTAACTTGATGGGGTTTTGCATCCATGATTTCTGGCAGCAGATTTAGAAATACAACCTGTAGTGTCAGTGGTTGCTGTTGAAACATTTCTGTATTCTTGTTTATTATGGGGCCTGGAGTATACCCTCCTCCCTCATCGGAGGATTTTTTTTCTCCTCTTTCACCATGTAGTACTGAAAACAGGCATTTGCTTTACACTTTATATCAATACCTCAAATTGAATTTAAATTAACTTCAGCTTGAAAAGAAAGTGAAGAAGGGATCTTTTACATGAAAGTTATGTTCCATATTTTTATAGAGCAATATTACCTTTTTCAATGTTTTTTTGCACCAAATTATCTTTAATTATTCGTTGGATATCTTTCAATTCACATTTTGACACTTGTCACAAGACATGCTTTCAGACAAGGCTTGATGCAATTATGCAAATGATTTGATGAAAATAATAATTTCCTTAAATTTTATGCCATTCTTCTGTGTCTTAAGTTTGTCTGTTGGGCTTGTTAATAGATTTGTAAGTGCAAAGTGTGATTTTGGCCTTTCAAATGTTAGCACTTGGTCGTTTTAGCCACCGACTATCCCGAGTAATTTTGGTCCAATTTTGGTCCTTCCGCTAATATAGTTTGAAGAAACTCTAGGAAATTGGTCGTGCAACACAAACTTTTTCAGCCACAAAAGAATTGGTCCTTCCAAATCAACACGTTATTAAGAGCAACATAACATCAATTTGGAAGGACCAAAGACATTGTTTCAGCCATAATGGAGTTTCTTCTGTTAGCAGAAGGGTCAAAATTGCAACAATTTGGAATAACTGAGGGTGTCATTTACTCACCCATGATAGTTAATGGCTAAAACGACTAAACTCTGACAATTGAATGACCAAAATCGCACATTCCTGAATTTGTCATTCCCTAACCTTAATCCAACATTAAGCTGCCTAAAATATAACTTGTGTTGAGCAGTAAAATATGGATGAAGACTCAATATGAATTGTCTTTGTCCATAGCTAGGAACATAGAAAGGGGGTATGTGGTTTAGGGCAAAGCCTATCTATGGCCATTATGAAGGCCATAACAAGAGCAGGTTCCATCCCTGCCTCTACCACCAAACTGAAAACATCATCACTCAGCAACACACTTGTACCAGTGTTTGCACTGTTTGTGGTCCTGGCTAACTTCCTGGATATGCTTGCGACTGTCCGGCCATCGGCCCCGGTGATCTTGCAATCCCGCCTCTTGAAGGATCCTTCTATCCTGTAATCCGGCTTCCGGCTGCTCTTAATAGCTCCCCGGTGGCAGTCTCCGACAAAGACTTCAGCCTCGCACCTAATTTTGGTTGTCAGTGACCTTAAGCTTAGGAGGGATGGAGAAGACTGTGACGGCCTTCTCATCATGAATAATGGCGTTCTGGGTTTGCATTGATCATCTTCTCCTCTATAACCAATCCACTGATAATGCATGCTTGGCATGTGTAGCTGCATTTTTATATTGACATCATACCAATTAGAAGACTGAATTTACTATAATTTAAGAGTTAATATTAGAGTCACAAGCCGAGTTTTCCTCAAAGCGTGAGTCTTCTAGTTATTTTTTAAAATTTAGTGAGTCTTTTAGTTATTTTTTAAAAATTTAGTGGTCTATAAATAATATCTTTGACATAGAACTTGATATAACTGTGTTTGGTATGCAGGAATAGGAGTACAGGTAAGAAATGACAAAATGATTAAAATGCCTTGTAGTAGATATTGTAGTAGTTTGGGGGAAATTCCAATCAAACAATGTAGTTTGAGAATTCATTCAATTGAAATTCACTGAATTGCAATTCCCTCTAAATTACACCCAACCAAACAATCGATTAGATTATTTTGAATCGTTCTGTCAGATATAAGGAGAATAACATTTGTCTCTGCACGGATTGTATGATGGCGAACTAAATTTAGTAGGGTCATAATCGAATTGAATTAAATCCGAGTACTGTAAGGCTAAAACTCGACTATTTTCATCTCAAAAACCCTAAACTTCATTCGAATTTTAATAAAAAATAAACTTATGATTAGAGGTTACCTGTGGCACGAGTGTTAACAGAGCTTTGCCGAATCCGTCCATGAGAACAAGGCCGCCGCCGCCATGTTCCTTGGCATGCACCTGCGCTCTGCACCCTCCTCCGCCGCTCCCAACCACCACGGAGGACGACAGCCTCGCCGTCCTCTTCCTCCTATAATTGTCGACGCGAAAAATCAACCTGCCGAGGTGATCGAACACCGTGAATCCGTCGGTTCCGTGGAAACTAATGCTGGATCTCTTCCACACCGTGAAAGCAGTCGGCAGCGGACCAGGAGGAGGCTGATCGTCGTCATTGTGAGGCGTGCGCCTGTGATCGGCGGCCGCCGGATGAATCTTGGAGGACGACGACGGCGGCGGCATATTAGTTTCGTCTATTTATGCAGAATCAAATCGACAGAGAAAGTAATTAGCTAACTACTAGAGTAAATGGCAGAGACTTTTGAATTGCCTGTTTCGTTGATTGTAAATTGTGATATAAAGATACAATAATCAGCAACGATGACATCAATGAAGAAGGGCTAAGAAACCTAAGGGTGGGTAATTGGAATGAAAATAGGAATCAAATACTTGGTAACGATCCTTTAAAAAGAAAAACTTGATAATGATAATTGGTTTAAGTAGAGAGTCACACTATTTGACAGTAAATAAGAATTAGAATTAAAATAAATAAATAATTAAAATATCATATAATACATATATATACACATACTCTGTGTGTGTATATATATTAAAATTTCATATTTAATGCATAGATATTGATCTTTTAAAAAAAAATAAAAATCCTTCTCTTATTTTTGATTTTCATTTTTCAAAAGTAGGGTGGTAAAAAAATAATGAGTTATGTAATTATTAAAGGATTTGATTTCAATAATAGGACAACCAAACACACTCTAAACTAGTTGTATCCTTTTCATGATTATGTATATACTTACAAATTTCTCATATAGCTATCTAATTATACACCATATATTATGGATACTGTAAAAATTTCATAAATTATATCATATAATGTCAATATCGTAAAAAATTCATTCTTTACAAGGTAATATATTTTATATATTTTCTCAATTTTTTCAAATCGTAACAAATATATTACACTACATAGTAGTTGGCAAATTAATTGTTATTTATTATCAAATTAAACCTTAAACATAGCTAAACTATATATAAATACAAAAATATATACACACATGTAGATATATCCATGCATGTTGAATAATTTAACTATTAGTTTAGACTTTTATAACTTAGTATCCTAGTCAAAGCGGGCCTAATTATTTATGTTACCCAATAAGGAAACCTTCACGTGTTGCACATGAGGACGGAACTAGAGGTGTAAACGAGTTAAGCTCAAACCTAGTTGGCTTGATTTCGAGCTTGAAATAGTTACAGGGGCTCGAGTTTAAGTCCAAATTCATTTGGAGTCAAAGTGGGTTTGATTATTCACATTACCCAATAAAGAAACATCCACATGTTGCACACGAGGATAGGACTAGTCGACTATAAGTGCAAATGAGCCAACCAAGTCAAGCTCAAACCTGACTTGGTTTTGAGCTCAAAACAATTATAGGGATTTTAGTTCAAGCTCGAGTTCGATCAAACTTAAAAATAGTTTGAATTCGAACTATATATATTTATAGCTCGCCAAGTAATTTGACTAACCAAAAGCCAACAAATTTTAAGCATGAATCCTAATTAGGTCGACATCAAATCAAACTTTGACCAATTCAAGTAACTCACAATCCTTCAATAATCCAAAAATCCAACACAACACAATTCAAAGTTCAAACTACATACATACCTTCTTGACAGCCAATTGTTTCGAGCAATGCAGGCGGCGGCTTCTTGTGCTGAAACAAACATAAGTTAGAGAAAGGAATAATATGTATTAATGTATTTATATGTATAATTAGTACAAGAAAATATGTTACACGACAGTCACGTACGACGTACTCTGTAGGATTCATCAATATAATCTGCTGTCTGGTCAATATATTTTTGTGGTTTGACTCTTGGTCTGGCTTTATTAGCACTATCTTGCCATGCTTACAAGGCAGAATATATTACACACATATATATAGAGAGAGAGAGGGAGTGAGGGAGTTTTCAAGTTTAATGAAAGTTTTAAATACACAAATAGTGGTGGCAGTTAATGAAATGACAAGTGAAACGGACATCTTTGAAATCCCAGGCCCCCACACTACAGATTCCATAGTACCCAAATTTAATGATAATTACTCCGTCAAATATATAATATGATATCTCATTATTATCTCTAGACTCTAATCTTGTTATAAAAAGGAAAAAATGACATTTTGTCTTTCAATTATACTAACATGTAAATTCAGTCACTTATATACAGGGAGGTAATGGTGGTGATATGGCAATATGGCAATATGGCAGAGGTTAAGTTTAGCCCCGAGTTTCACTCTAAATAGTTATCACCACAAAAGTTAGTTCAGTTGAAAGGAAAACTCATTATTTGTAGCCAGCAGAGGTTAAGTTTAGCCTCGAATTTCACTCTAAATAGTGTTCACCATAAAAGTTAGTTCAGTTGAAATGAAAACTCATTATTCGTAGCCACTACATAACGGTGGTGTGCACTGAGTAAACTCCCCCTCAAATCGCACAGTAGATATAAATTATACTAGGAAAATCCTTTGTAGTAAGCTTCTTTGAAAGAATGTTGAAAAAAATCGAACTCGTGATTTTTTGGTATAAAGACTATAGTCTACCCACTCTGTCACCCATTTTAGGGTAAGGGGTTTGAGTTATTGTATACATAAGAGGGGTATGGAAGCATAAATTACCAAATTGGTCAACATAAGACTTTAGAAATTTTTTATTAAGAGATAATAGACACCTAGTGTGAGAAACATTTAGATATTAATATGTGATGAGTTTAGGCTTCAAGTATAATTGCAGCATTAAACGTTTCATTTTCCCTTTCACAATTAAAAGCCTAGGGCCAGCTATCTTAATGGCAATCCTATATATGAATTGATGAGATTTTGTAGTCTCTTGAATTGCAATAGTTAGTTGCAACCCCTAATCTATTATATAGTGAGGCTAATATCTTTATTGTTTTCCTTCCACTTGGCCACTTGGGGAAGGTTAATTATCATGAGTGGTTTTAGACTTTTTAGTATATGAGCTCACCTCAATTTCGGTGGTCTTTCTTTCCTCATCAACTTGATTAGTTGTCTCGATTATATCAATATTAAAAGTTCATTTAATAGTTAGGCAACCAAGCATGTTACCATTTAAAAGGTGAGAAAGTTTTAAAAACAAGTAAACAACCCCAACAATAGTTTTTTGACGATTTTTTCATGACTGATCAGCATATATATATAGTATATAAACATAAATGTGCAATTCAACTATCAGTTTAGACTCTTAATTGAGAGGTATCAAAGTCAACCCCATGCCAAAGGTCATGGGTAAGAGGTAGTGTAGGACTATGGTTCACGTATTGCTTCAAGTCAATAAAAAAAAGTAATTGGCCCGCACACGTGAAGGGGCGTATTAAACATATATAATATATAACTATAAATGTACAATCCAATTATCAGTTTAGACTTTTAATTATTCTTTTTTTTCCTTTTCTTTTACTCCGTATTTACCTTGTGGATCCTAGAAAAAATTAATTTTGAGTTTGAGCTGCTGGGATGCTCTACTCATGAAAAGATTGAGTTTGATATTAGGGAAAATAAATCGCAAGTAGGGGCCAAAATTTTTTCCCTAGGTCAAACTTATCTAGTTACTTTTTTTTTTTTTTTTTTCCCTTTACTACTCTTATCATATTATTAATTATTGCAGGGAAACATAAACACAAGAAACGAAATATGTGAAAAAGTCAAAATATAAAAAATTATGAGTAATACTACACATACCGATAAGCTAGACGAATTTCTCTCAGAGCATACCTTCAAATAGCGGTTACGAGCTATCGAAAGAAAGCACCAAATGGCTTTTAAGTGCAAATGTAAGTATATGTAACTCGAGATGTGAAAAAAGCTGCTTGCACTTGTATATATAGCAGTGCAAAATACATCTATAGAACTAAAGCCAATAAAGTACACTACCAGCTTCAAACATCATTAAAGCCCAACCCAACATAAACATAGTACTAAAAACGGTTTTGTACACAACAAAACTGCCTTCCAAAATGCGTTTGATAACACTACACCTCTCTTCAAATCTGCCATACTGAATGAAGCTCCACCTACCTTAGACATACAATAAAACCCGGTACGACACAATGATGGTACAACAATCTTTTAGCGGCACCAAACCAATCAAGTTTTAGTTAGACCAGACATGCACGAGACCAGATAAGGTACCGGTGTAAATCTCATTGCGCTCTTCGTCATAGAAAAGGGAGGTTATGTTTCTCAGCGCCTCTGCAACTGTCGTGTTAGGCTTTAGAGAAGACGTGGTCCTCCTCGAGTCACCATTGGCCAGCACCTCTGCAACAGTACCGTTATGCTTGAGAGAAGCCTTTGTCCTCCTTGACTCGCCCTCGCTGTATCTAGGACAACTGTTTCCCGGGCTTATTTTGGCGAGGCACTTTCCTGTGGAGATGCTGCTGATGTTGATAGAGCCAACTGTATCAAAAACCAGGTTTACACAAGGAAAATAGATAGCTGAAGTATCAGAGAAAAGCAAGACGATAGCAGAAGATCATTTCATAGCAAGACTACACAAGAAATGTTACAAGCATCAGTTTATAAGTAGGCCAGCAAGAAACGCACTAAAGAAAATTCAGAGAGAAGATGAATCTGCTAGAGAATGGCCTGGCAGTATATACGATGCAGTCCTACAATGTTTGGATGAAATATTTTATAGGGTGAATTGAAGTTTCTGGCGTCTAAGGATCATGTCTAGTGCAGCCGTGCAGGTGTCTATATAAACAACTTTCTCATAAAAATTCCGAAATAATACGGGTATTATAATAAGCATTTAGTAGAACATTATAATTTCAGAAAATACATGCATCCACATAGAGAGGTGCAATTTTAGACTGTGACATCATCTAAAAGAATCACCATGTTTCGCAAACTGATTGGCTCCCCCTCAAGTGGAGGGGGCCATACCATGGGCAGACACTGGGTAACAAGCTCTGACAAGGTCACTCAACTAGGTTATAACGCACATAGGCCAAACCACACTAAAAGACTAAATCCAATCAACTAGCTAGTATAACTCATGGCCTTATAAACCCATATGTTTCTCTCTTATTTTTCAATGTGAGACTCTTAACCGTATGTATGCCAGTATTACTAAAGGCCACATATAGAAAGTGAGACCAGATTTTAGGGGACTTCTCTATTTACTCGACTCAGAATTAAAGTCTACTTATGGATTTAGAATTTAATTTTATCCGAATCATGTTGTCTTTCTATGCAGCCAGTATTATGTTCCCCAACCTGTAACCAGAGAATAATTGCATAATAAATATGGTAACATAGAAGTTAGGTGACCTACCATTACCATTATCCCATTGATCAGCAGCCTCAGTCTTGCAGTAAGAAATAATCAGGTCCTGATCACTGGTAATATAGATATTGTTGGTAGTACAGTCGGGATGCCATAGCAAGTGATCCTGAAACGAAGTTACAAGCTCTCCACGAAAATTCCACACAGCAACAGTTCGGTTCCTAAACGTTAGGAACAACTGGTTCTCATATAAAAAGATGAATGCAGATGGCGTTATAAACTCATTCCTACTAACTTCTTTCTGCTCAGAAGTGCGGACCTAAGAAGAAAAACAGACAGCCTTACAAAACAAATAATATTTTATTTCTGTAAAACAAGAGAGCATGGGGAATCTGATAATACATCAATAATCTGGAGATTCTCGTTTTCTTGTTTGATGAGAAGCTTTTCATTGAATTGTTCAATGAATTCAACCTTCTGATTGCGATGAAGTAAATGGTTAAAATCTTTAAGAATTGTTCCATCATCTATCGAGAGTATCTTGAGGGGAACATAACTTTGTTTGCGGTTGAAAATCAGTAACATAATACCTGGACTGTATAGGAAAAGAATTAATTTGTCAAGAGCATTGTCATCACTCAACTAAAAGAAATGTGTATAGCTGATTAACAAATATAGATATATTCTATGAATTAAGAGAATCATGCAAAACGAGATTCATTATCAGCATTAGCCAACAACACCCTTCCACATGAGAATTTTATCATTTTTTGTGAAGTTAAACATATCATGCAGCCATATTGTATAGAGATATCGCAAGAATGGACTGCACACTTTCAGACACTTCGAAAAATATCTTCATTTATTTACCAGCTCTACATTAATGGTTAGACAACAGTGACTTCACTGAGTTGAGCTGAAACCTTTTCATATTGATGCCCGGTTTAGGAGAAGCACATATCTTAAATCTTCAAAGTATACCACTGAAACATTTTGTAAGGCCAAGAAGTACAAGGAGAGTATAAAGTGGAGGAAGTCCTACTCAAACCGTCAAACTTGCCTTGCATAAAAGAATTGAGAAACGGTAATAAGTTTTTTAAAATGAATTTTATCGTGGAGCAACGCTTAGCATCAAGACATATTATAAATAACTGAAATAGTCAATGAGGGTATATGAATTATCAACACCAAATATGACTTCCAATGATCAATAAGATTTTAACCGGAGGGATATGAAAAATTTAAAACTTGTTCCACTACTTGTTAAAGCAAAATTTCTATGCTCATTCTCTCGAGTACTTTTGCTCATTCATTCTCTAGAAAGGGTAGTATGGTGAGGGGGGGGGGGGGGCGGTTGTCCCTTATTCCTGCTTTAAAGAAGAGGTTGGAAAGGAGTTGAGGACAGTGAGAAATACCTGATCTTGATTTCATGTATATCCTTATCCGATATGGTGTAGAGCATCCTGTAGTTTTGTAAGTCAAAGACCTTGTATATACTGCAACAGAAAAATGGAAAAGAATATTACAATTGATGGTGGAATCGTAAGTAACCAATAGAGTTAAAATCATTTTTATGAAGCACAAAATACCTATCCTGAACTGAGTACGTTAGAACCTTTCCATTTACATCATCAAATTCAACAAAGCCAGGCCATTTCAGGGACTCGGACTCAAAAAGTTCGAAACCAGCATCTGGGTCACCTTGCCGTATGTATCTAAACATTCATGTATAGAAAATAAAAAAGGTACTAAGAATACGGCACAGGTTAAATCAGCTTAGAATTTGCATGACAGAGAACCACATAGAGTGATAGAGGTACGCACTCAATCCTTGTGGATCTGCACCTCAATGAACTGAAGTTATCTGAAGCAAACACCGAAACAGTGATAAGCGAATCGTTGTTCTTATTGTAAAACAAGCTTCTTATAACTTCATCTGGACTAATATTCATGAAGCATACCCTCCTATTCACCACTGCTGCCCAAAAAGGGGGAAAAAGAAGCACTCAATAGTAGCAATATTAAAATAATCAAGTTCAAATGCAACTGATATCCAAGGGAAAAACAGAACTTTTTCCAGGTATTACCTCTACTAAAAGCTGCACATACACCAGACTGCGTGAGTGAAAAAACAATATCCCGTGCTGCGACTATCTCAACAACTTTCGTTCTCTTCATCAGGAAAGGAATTACTAATGAACAATGCCCCTCGGGATTATGAGTATCATATTGCGCCTGGTGAAAGCCAGAGATATGAGTACACAAAACCACCCCATTTGCACAGCACTCTCATAATTCCATCAGCGAAACCTTCCATTCAACATTGACTTCTTTTAATTCTGAAATTCAGTTATAGTTTTCCCTAGAAGCCATCTATCTCATTCTCTCATTGTTAAGCTAAAGTTTAACTAACCCTAACAATATTGCAGGAAGTGATCAACAAGCTTGAGTTTTTGTAATGACTCATTTTTCAAGCATTAACATTTAGGTCATGGATTCCACCGGGGCAGGAGATTATCAGTAACAATACAATTAAAAATTGGCAATAAATTAGAAGTGCAGCCTAAATTGAAGATGAGAGAGGATGAAAGAGCTATAATGAGCAGAGATAGTAGAGAGAATTTGAGGGAGCAAACCGTGAGGCGCATATTGCGGAACTTCTCATGTGCATTAGTGAGAACAAAGGCGGCATCTCTGCGGGAAGAAATCTCGCGCCTTTGAAGCTTCTTAACGCTGTTGAGCAGCCCTCCGCGGCGGCGCTTCTTCAACACGCACCGAGACCGCCCGCCCGGGCTGGCACCTTCCATACACACGCACACACACACACACTCCCCTTGCTTTCTCCCCCAACTGATCAACTCTCACTTCGCTGATTGTTCAAACAATTGAAAGCTCACAATAAGGGCAAACACCATAAGCGGCAAAACGCCCAGTTCACCTTCATAGAAAGCTGCAGAGAAAAAAGGAGCAATGAGGAATTGAGGAATTCCAGAAGGGTTCGCCACGTAAAAGGAAGAGGTGATAGTGTAGGAGGTCGCGAAAAGCCACAGATTTTGGACTGATCTTTTGGCCTTCTTTTCCTTGTTATCTTCAATTCGCTGCTGCAACAGTAAAGTACAGTGCAACCTCCCTAAATTATCTCGTTTCTTCTTCCTCAGTATATTTCCCTTTCAGTTAACCATATCATCTACTCTACTACATTCGCTAACTGAGAGCCGTGCGCTAAGATTTTGACAAATTATTCCATGGGCTCGAGTCCACCTTGCAATAATGTAAACTTGATTTTAAAATATACAATTTACATATTGAATGTTCACAATTTACATATTGAATAAATATATAAATTATGGAGTTAATTTTATTTTTGTCTTAGATTTATAGGTGTCATTCCACTTTTAGTCTTTTTATTATAACATCCACTTTTAGTCTAGTATTATTGTGATATGACCAGTTTTGGTTCTCAATCAACAAAATCGTTGAAATTTCTTTAAATAAAATGTCCTTTTTGGATCTAAATTTTTTTATTATATTTGGTGTACAATTTTTTTTCTACATTTGGTCATTGTAACTAAATCTTGATAGAAAATTGTTAGGATGTATCATAATATTTCCTATTTGAAATTGAATATTTTTCCTTAAAAGTATCAATATAATTTTGAACTAAAATTGTGATGTATTCGACTTTTTTTAATATGAAATTTATTTGTAAAGATTAAATGTGACAATAATAAAATTTTGTATTTAAGTTAAAAGATGATGTTTTCCAAACTTTATTAGCTAATACTCCCCGTTAATCACAACAACAAATACCGTTATTCACTATTCCTAAAACAACACAATTAAAAAATAAAATCTACTAATTTTATAAATGTGTCTGTGAACATCATCATTTCAACGGTCATCACTGCCTAAGAGCAATAATATTAGTAGATATTGAATGCATATTGGAACAGTAAACGCCACATAGAGGAGAGATAAGGATGTGAAAGAAGAGAGAAAGTTCTTCTGCAACTGTGGTTTATAGTACAGTGCTTTACTGCATATGGGAGAGAGACAATATTGCCTGCCGGGCGCGTTAAGTGCGCCGCGCGCCTGACAGCTTTGTAATTTTTTTTTATTTTTTATAAAATTAGATTTTTTTTTCTTTTCTTTCCACTTTCTCTTTCCTAATCACACTTACAAAAACTCTTAAAAAATCGCGAAATAACTCCACTACTAAGGATGCTCTAACAACTCTCTCTTCCACTGTTTTGAATTTGCTAGGAGGTTGGGTTTTGACTTTAAAGAAATAAATAATCAATATCTCAAACAACAAGTCAATCTTAACCATGGATTTAATGTCAAAGCTTTGTAATTGAACACATGGTCTATTGCTTCTTTTTTTTTTTTTTTTTTTTTGGAATACAAAAGGGAGGGAGGACTCAAAGCTGAGAGACAAAAATACAAAACAGCCTACTCCGTCTCAAAGACGAGACGCTCACTCGCAATCCCCAACTGATCGTTACGAACAAAATTGTCGCATCCGGGGGCTGGGGGATGACAAAAATAGTCCTGTCCTCCCTAATACTAACAGCACGCCTGACCAAAAAGTCAGCTTCAGTATTTTGTTCGGGAAGGACATGAACCAACGAATTGTTACCACCTTTTTGAAGCATAACTCTACATTCAATCCCCAAGCGTCCCAACTGATTGCTTCTCCAGTTGACATCCGTAAGAGCCTTGATCATCTGATTGCAATCACTATTATTTTATATAATGTACATATAATACACGAATAATATACTTTTAGTATATTAAAAATATATTTTTTGTTATAATCCACATAACACTTTGTGGACCATAATTTGCAGATCATGTGACCACTCATTTGAAATGGTAAAAAAGTGTAATCACACTATATAGTAAACTAAAATAAAATTTAATATAAGTATAACCAACCAATAAAAAAAATTATTTAAAGTAAATATAAACTACTTTATTACTTATTTATTTTTAAATTTGAGTTAATAATCAATCTAGTATTGTATTCAACTCAATGGGGGTAGCTCACGTGACAAGTGAACTCTCTTTGTGGGAAGAAATTTCGGGAGAGTATAGGTTTGATTCCCATAAGTGACAATTCTCGGTGGAACCGGACTGTTAGACGGACCGAGAAACGCCTGGTGGATTTACCAATAAAAAAATCTAGTATTGTATTCGTAAATATATATATATATATATATATATATAATCATTATGCATTTTGTAGGAAATTAGTTTATTATATTACACCGTAACAATAAGGTGTCAATTATTATTTTTATTTATAACACGGATTACATTAATAATGCAGTTATAAAAAAAATTTATTTATTTTATTAATTCTTGAATTTATTACATATATATGAGGATGAAGAGTGGGAATCATTGATTAGAAGCTGCCTTCTGCGAAAAAGTCAAAGATGCGCGGCAACAGCATTTCAACTTGTTAAAATAAACCATTTTTTAAAATTTTGTTATAGAAAATCTCTCTTACACATATATAACACATCTTGTACACTATAAGTTTATATTATAGTGATAATGTACAAAATGCTATTTTATTATCAAATATATAACATTTCTTTATATACTCCGTATATATATGTATTAATTTTATCAGGTTAACCTAATAATATAAAATCTAAAGATGTGCACAAAGCGAAAGTAGTTATGAACAAATACTGCATTGTAATAGAGTTAGTAATATTCAAAAAAAAAAAAAGATGTGCACAAAGATTTTTCTTGTGAATAATTGAATATAATCAATACAAATTATTGTTAAGCATTAATTCTCAACATGCAGTCGTATAATGGACTAATAAACAAGATAATTAAAAATGTCATATTAACTGTACTATGAGTAATGTACGCCTAAGATTCGAAAACCCTAGCCAATGGCCCTTAAAAAGATTGCATTATATGGATTATTGATTGATCAATTCAAGGGACTCTAAAGACTTGTAACGCAATATATTGCTAAACCTTGCCAAGCAAAAGTGCACAAGATATGACAATTAACCACGGATAGTCGGAATAAATGTAGAGGACTTAACATTTAACACTTGACCAAAGACAAATTAATTTTAAAAAATTAATGAAAAATGTAGTATATAATAAAATCTTGTTTTTGTAATAGTGACGCTCACACTTTCACCCAGGTACCCCTTGAGCATTGAGATTTGGTGTTGATACAAATTGATAAAAAAGGAAAGAAATGAAAAATAAAAAATAAAAAAAATATTTTCTCATTTTATGCGTACGCGTAGTCGCGTATGTATACCCCTACCCATAAGAATTACTCTGATCCGTACCAAATATTGGTGGTGCGCGGCATCTCTACTCGTTTTCCTCTTGATTTAAACTCCCCTTTCATCTCCTCATTTTTTTCTCATCTTCTCTGATCTCTTCTATCAATTATCTCTCGATTCAATATTCAATATTCAATATTCATCAACGTAGCCATGGAAACCGACGGCGACGCCACCGCAGCGCAGCCCCAATGCACCTCCGCCAAGAAATCCATGACCACCTCCACCTCCTTCCGGCTTCGGAGCCCTAGCCTGAACTCCGTCCGCCTCCGCCGCATCTTCGACATGTTCGATCGCAACAACGACGGCATGATCACCGTGGAGGAGCTCAACAAGCCGCTCAACCTCCTCGGCCTCAACACCGATCTCTCCGAGGTCGACTCCATGATCCGATCCTTCATCAAGGACGGAAACGACGGCCTCACGTTCGAGGACTTCGAGGCTCTCCACCGCTCCCTCGACAACGTCTTCTTCGGATCCGACGGCGGAGAAGACGGCGAGGAGGCCATCTCCAAGGCGCAGGAGGAGACGGAGATGAAGGAGGCGTTCCGAGTGTTCGATGAGGACGGCGACGGATTCATATCCGCCAGGGAGCTGCAAACGGTGCTTTCCAAGCTCGGATTGCTGGAATCCGGCAATGAGATCGATAGAGTGCAGCAGATGATTTCTTCCTACGATCAGAATAGCGATGGCCTCGTCGATTTCTCGGAGTTCAAGGATATGATGCGCTGTGTCATCCAAAAGAACTGATCATATCGGATCGGTTACACGGTACCAACTCAATAACCATACAAATCCAACCAAAACGCCATTAATTAAACCTAGAATTACATACACTATATATTACTCCGTATATTGTTTTTGAATTATTCATTTTTTTTGTAAAAATTTTGGATTTATTTGTTTGAATTGTTTCTTTTTTTCTTTTCACTGTTTCGTATAATTTGGATAGATTAAGTGAAAATACTTGATGTATCATCGCTATAAATGCTTTATACACCAATTAGGAACCTGAGTTTATCATGGCATTATATAAATAAATTTAATATTAGTTGAGTCATTTGGTAATGTGCCATGCATGTTAAGCTCTTTGAATCAAACTTTTCATCCAGCATATAAGTCAAATTTTGCAAGTATGGCTAGCTGGAATTAAATTGATATTGACTTTATAATGGTAGAAATAAAGGCTCTGTTTAGTAAATGCTTGTTAGTTGATTGAGTTAGAAGATATAATTAGTTGATAACATTAACTGATTGTAGGATCTGATAAGAAACTTATAATATTAAACAAGGAGATGGTGAGGGTAGGTCAACGAAAACCAGAAACCTATGCTGTCCTTCCAAGCACCAGCCTAGCATGCAGTTTGGTAATCTTTTTCATGTCTCACGTTTCCAATCATCATATGAAACTGTAGTTTTCTTTTAATAAAAAGAAATTCGATTAACAAAGATCTGAATACAAAGCATTACAAATAAATGAAGGAGCTTGAGCTTAAAGTTTTATGGATGAGCATTGCCTCAGCTTCTTTTGGTTCTTTCCAAGGGGTGTCTTTGACTGCTACAAAATTACCTATATATCTCACCATGCACCACCCGACCAAGACCCATATGGCCTTCATTCTTATTTATTGTTGCATATATATATATATATATTATTACTCTGAGGTTACCATTATTTGATGACATACTTTATTACGGAGTATAAAACAGAAAAACTTAGAGGTCCAGCCCAAGTCCAATTAAATGTCCAGATTCAGAAGCCCAACTGATTTTCTCACTTTTTTCATCTTGCCAACCAAAATCAATCATTTTTCTTGTTCATGATTTAAAAATAATAATAATAAAAAATTAGCGAATTCTGACTGTTATGTTTTTATTGTTAGGTGGTCACAATCGTATGCAGTTCAAAATAAATGTGAATGCTAGTAGTTCGAATCCTACTAAAGATTAAAAAAGAAGGTTTATAATTAAATTTGGTATTGTTGCAAGTATTAGTGTATAAGTCATTTAAGGAATTAAGGACATATAAGTTAGTTGAGCTTTATCTCACGTTTTATCACCGTAAAGGGAATTTGGGTTAAAACTTAAAATAAATTAATTGAAATTATCACCGTAAAGGGAATTTGGGTTAAAACTTAAAATAAATTAATTGAAATTAGCCAAAGGCTTTGTGGTCAAGCGGCATAGCTGTAGCCCTCCCAAATGAGAGGTAGGTCGAAAAAATACTCGACCCAATAAAATCAATATGCAACTCCCACAAGAATCAAATTTAGAACATTGAAAGTCACTTTTCTAACTAAATTAAACAAGACAATTACATGAAAATTTAAACCAGTTACCTTCTAGCCACTCTCGAAAAAGGGGAGTTGATTGTAACAACTTGGATTGCATTCGGCATCATGACCGCCGGTGGTCGAGGCCATGGCCTGGGGTGGAGCCCCGTGCTGGACCCCAGGCCGAGGCCCAAGTCGTTTATAGTATATAGTTAAATTATAGGGGTTGAGTATATAATTAAGTAGGAATGCATCTGTTGTGCTTTGTGAAACGTGTGAAGGGAAAGACCAAGGTTAGTTACAAAGATTGTCCGCTAAAGCAGGTTGTTGATGGTCGTACCATTTGGCGTTGATAGCTACTTTCTAGGAAGAAATTAAGTAACATTAAATAAGTGTTGAACATTGCGTAGGTGGCTTTGCAGTTTACGACAGTTACTCGCTCCAACCTTTAAAAAATAAAAGTCACATCGACAATGACTAGCGTCTAGACTGCACCGGGTAATTCTTTTCTGCTATACATATATCAAATATTTGATAAAAATGAAAGATATTTAAATTTAGAGGAGGTCAAAACTTATTTCAAAAGGCTAAACATCCCGTATTCATATGGCATGTAGTGACTCTCCCATATGAGAAGTCATAAGATTGAGGCTTAGTAGAGGCGAATAGACTTAATACAGGGTCATCACAAAATAAAATAAATGTGTATTTTTGGATTAAGGAAGATGAACCCAGGTCTATAAAATAATTTGTTGATCGAGAATTGTACTCAAATTGGAATCTACTTATCATCATTTTTTAGTATGCTTTATAATTTTAACATATATAAGCACGTTGGGCAACGTGCCATGTTTAATATATGCCAGGCAGGCTATACATAATACACCAGCAGAATCTGAAGATTATCATATACATATGGCGCATCGCAGCATGCATTATATTATGTAGTGTACTAGTGTCTATGTGACTCTTCTTAATTATAATGATGATTTGTCATGTGATCTGTTAACTCTTTTTTTTTCCCCCTTTTTCTTTTCTTTTAAATGTGAATTTCTACTTGTTACAAGAGTCATTTCCATTTTTGGCTCTACTATTATTGGGGCATTGTCAATTTTAGTCCACTTCATTAATTTTTGTCACATTGCGGCCAATCTTATTTAGTTCTTGTCACTTTTAGTCCACCGTTAAAATTTTCGTCAAATTGCCGTCCAAAATAGGGGTATTTATGGTCTTTTCATGCTTTGGTCATCTCCTTGACCCTTTGCAGTGATTTTCTTTACATATTTTCATCCATTGAAGAGGTCCGGTGAAAGCCATGTGATCTACATTACAAAGCCATGGTTTTCGCCGAACCTCTTCATTGGATGAAAATCTGTAAAGAAAACCACTAAAAAGGGTATAGGAGATGACCAAAGAATGAAAAGACCTAAAATACTCATATTTTAGACGATAATTTGACGAAAATTTTAATGGTGGACTAAAAGTGGTAAGTACTAAATAAGACTGGCCGCAATGTGACAAAAATTAATGAAGTGGACTAAAATCAGCAATGCCCCAATAACAGTAGAACCAAAAATAGAAATGACTCTGGTTACAATTATAGAATGAATGTTGATCGGATTAAATATTATTGTACTAAAAAATATGTTCTCATTTACTCCGTATTAGTTGTCATTACTTTTCTAAATATTATTTTGTTCATCAAGGATGAAACAATATCACTTACTAAAATGGGAAAGAAGTAATTTGGCTAATTTTTATTTTTATTCTTATTTTTAGTTTAAATGATTTGATTAAACAAGTTGTACCAAACGATATTAATATTACTTTTTAAAATTGTATACGATATTTTTATGCAGTGCAATTATAGTATGATTAAAAGAAAAAATGAATTATGGGAGGAAATGTATTGGAAGATACTAATTTACCTTATTGTATAGTAGTTGAGCACTAATCATCTGCTTAGAAACTTAAAAAATAATTTTTGGAGAAGCATTTTTTTTTTGGGCATTTCACTGATTGTTAACAAAATTCTCTCTTTTAAATAATAAATGTAAGAACTTCAAATTAAAGAAATATATTTATATAAAAAAAAGTAAAAAACTTAAATGTTTTGATGGTGCGTCAAACTAAATCAAGATTTGTTATTGTTTGTCACAACTCGACTCATCTCAAATTTTAGCTGAGCTAGTTTGATCTAGTCTAAATAGTAATTGGGCAAATAGTTAGTTGGATCGCTTATTGTGACACTACTCGGAGAGAGAGAAAGAGAAATACAAAAAATGTTTTATATATAAGTACAATTTTTGAAAAGTATTTTTGCTAAAAAGCATTTTTTTTCTTAATTAGAACAAATATTTTGTTGTTAACTCCATAATTTTAGATACTCAACTATTAAAAGAAAATTCTAAAAGTCATTTAAAAAAAAAAGAAAATTTAAATGGACCCTTCTTTTTAAAAGATAAACCCACCACATGACTTCATGAGGTGGAGACTAAATGATATATGTAATATGTAAATATGATACAAATTGTCTTCTTTTGTTTTTCTCACAATAAAAATTTGTAAATAACAAATTCTTGAATGTTACAAAGGTGGTTTTGGTGTCAAGGAGACAACGAGTACGATGGGAATGTCTCCTTCAATTTTTTAATTTTGTTTTTTTTTCCCCCCACTTTTATGTTGTGCGTGTGGATACCAATGGATTGCATTTTCTTGTATTCGTTTTGTATCATACGAGAAATCTAGATATTATTATTTATTATTACTCGACAATATTGGCTTTGATTTCAAATTTAATTAAGGTCGGTCACATTTGTGCGAGGTTGTCACATGAATTCTTATTTGTGAGACGAGTTAAGTTGGGTCAGATCAATATTGAAATGTATATAATACTTATACTCAAAAATGTAATATTAATAAGGAATAAAGTGTTTGTTATTTATATGAAAAAACTTTAATACATTTGAAAAAATGTAATACTTTAAATTTAATTCAAAATGTAAAAGTATTACATTATTTCTTCAAAAGTATTCCTATATAAGTAATAAACATTTTATTCCTGATTAGTATTACATTTCATCTTGACTTGACCAGTTGACCAGTCTTACGAACAATGATATGTGAGACGATCTCAAACAAGTTTTTGTCTTTAATTAATTAATTACTCCATCTACTTTGTAAAAAAAATCATCTAAACATAAAAGTTTATCTATATATAAAAAAAGAACACATTAATTAAGTGATATATTTGTATTTATGCATATTAATTGTATACAAAATAAATGCTTTTTTATTTTAAATTTTATTTAAAATTTAAAGGGAAAATGGTCAAATAAGCCTCATATTTTACCTAAAAATTCAATCAGACCCTAAATATTTTAAAGTTGTAATTAGACCCCTAAATATTATATTTTTTAGTTAAATTCAAAATACAATGTTGATGGATTTAGTTGCAACTTTAAAATATTTAGAGTCCTAATTGACTTTTAAAGTAAAGTTTAGGGGTCTTTGATTTTTTTTTTCTAAATTTAAATAGCTTGTAGCAGCTTAATAACATCCTTGTCACATGTTCGACTCCTTAGTGATGGCATTGACTACTAAAAAAAATTAAAATTTTATTTTTAAAGTATACATATTTTTTTTGAGTAAGTTACGAATCTATTGAATGAGATAATTTTTGTTTGGCAAATAAATACAATAAAAAACATCTTTTTTAACGGACATATGGACTATGGAGTAATGATTTATTTCTTTTAATTAGTCAGTCTTTTGACAGAAAATGTCTTCATAATTTTTTTTTTGTCTTCTCTGTACTTTCTTTGTGGCCGGTGATCGGTGTCGCTGGTCACTTTTTCACCTGAAATTTCGCCAGAGGGTGACCGGGACCCTAATGACTTGTGATAGAAGGTCATTAATCGGGTTTTGGGCCTCATTGCATTAAAATGAATTGTTGATGGGTGTAATTGCACCTTTAAAAAGTTGAGGAGGCTAATTGACTTTTCAGCTAAAGTTCGAGAGTCTATTTGACATTTTTAATGTTTATTTTTGTGTGTATTCAATGTTCATTATTTGGTAGCATATCAAATAATAAGTTTTCAATACCCAAAAAATGAACATTCAATATATTAAAAATGAACCTTACATTAGTGGTTCATCTTACAAGATCGACAATGGTCTATGGTATAATGATTGTGTCTGAACCCCACCATAGACAATTTGGAGTTAGACTTGAGTTTGACTTTTTGTGAGCAAGATTATATACTTATGTGTGAATCTCAATAACCAAATTCAATTTACCTCATCATGGTCCTTAGATTGAATTCATAAGATCTAGACCAGTTGGAAATCTGAATCATAACAAAAAGTCATCTCACTTTAAAAAATTTAGATAAAATTCACTTGCTATGATAATGTGGTCCAATAATTTTATTTATTTTTTTTAAAAAAACAGAAGAAATTAACAAATGCTAGACATTTGGATTGGCTGATGCCTGATGGCACTGACTAGTGACTTCTGATCTGAGCAGTAGTGATGAAGAACTATATTAAAAGGCAATAAATGCTAGCCAAACAGTAGTGAAACAGAAGATATATGATGTTGTCATCTTCCCAGAAATTTCACAGAAAATGCATTAATAGTACTGCAAATGCGTGCAACCAAATACTCCAAACCTTAAATTTTGTTTGCAAGTTTCAACTTGTCTTTTAAATCGCTTGGTGAATGGGTTTCCCTATCATTTTCATCCCATATTTCCTCCATCTTTCTTGCGTGACTTGAGATATAGACAGATGGAGCAATCAAACTTTGATTCTATTGCATTGAAGATTTTTTTTTTTCCTTTTTTTAAATTTATTATGCAAGTGTTCGATATGATAATTAGATTTAAGGTTAGTTTGAAAATACGAAAAATATTGTATAAGAAATGATTATTTTTCAGTAAATCCATTTCTTTTGTATTGTTTTTGAGTACTACTGATTCTGTTACAATGTAGTATCTGTTCATTGGTTTCATTTTTCTCAAACACTGAAAATTTTAGAAAAGGACTTCTAGAAGTCCTTTTTTTTTTTTTGGTGTTTCGAAATGAATGCTTCATTATGATTAATTTGAAGTTAAAATATTGTTGAGTTTTTGTTTAAATTGATTCTTTTACATATGTTATTTCATTCATAAAGTTTAAGTGTAAAATAAGATGGTTAGTTTTGTCATATTTTCCCACTAACTTCTATTGTTATGCTTTATGAAGTTTTACCTTATGCATGGTTTGAAAGGAGTTGTTGGAGTATACATATATTTTATTTCTTTCATTTTTAATGATTTTAAGTTATCAAGTTGGCTATTTGAAAAGCATTGTAAAAATGGATGGATCGAAGCCTCATTCATTATTTAATTTTCCTCTCTCAATCTCATAACCTTTCATATTAAATTATGATACAATTTCATACCTGTTTCTCAGATAATTATTTGGTAATATTTTAATTTGATAAATTCTCAACTTGTACTAATTGTTTAATTTGGAATGGTATCTTTAATTGTATATAAGTACATATCATATCATTAGTGCTCTCGTTTGAGAGTTGAAAGAGAGCTATCGGCCAGTGAAATGGTATTTATGTTTAAAAGGACCTCTTACCTATTAGACTAGTTTGTTGTGGATCAGTTTTTCCTTGTCAAATTATTTATGTAGTGAATAATTTTTTGTTAACATGTCGCATACACGGGTTCATATATTATATATAATATATCTTACATCGCATATCCTTACAATTATTTTATTTTATTTTTCTAAAGCATAGGCACCATTTAGTACTCCAACAATACGTCAATACATATATTCTTAAAAAAAAAATAACTTTTTGAGGTATCGATTGACAATTAATTATAAAAATTAATGGGCTTGTCCATTTCTTATTTCTTTGCATTATGAGTTCTTATTAATCAACACAAACTTTATAATAAAAATATATGCTTTTAAAATATAAGAATAATTTTACACTGTAGTTGATACAATTTGTCTGAACACATTATTCAATTCGTGAAATCATGGATTCATGGCCCCTCAAGTCAGGTTCAGATCTCAAATCAAAACAAACTAATTTGAGTAGGCGCGTGATATTCCGTAAAACCATGGCCCCGCAAAATAACACAACGAAAAATGTTATATGTGATTTCATTTTCTACTCTAAATTTTTATTTTTATATACAAAATTTTGATGTGAACACTTATACTGGGATTTATATGAAAAAATAGTTTATCAAAATCTATCACAACATAGAGTAAGATTTTGGAATACATGTACTAAAATTTACATTTATATGTAAAATTATTTTATTTTTTATTTAACAATTTTAGACATTTTTTATTTAAAATTTTATACTCCGTCACTTTTAAAAGATAGCCACCAATTGTTGATTTGACGGATGGTGGTTGTTTTCATTGACATAAAGTTAGTATGGCAGCTCCATCTGATGAAGGCGGTCATTTCCTAATCCCTATGAATACAAAGGCGACCGCATGAGCAGTTCAACTAATTATATGGATAAAATTTATTACAAGAGATCAGTAATCGAGTCTCATTAGTAGTAAAATAGGAACAACCTGAAATATGAGGAGACTCTTTGTACACAGTGACAAAAAATCTAATCTCTGTGGGTCATTAGATTCACCATAATTTACCCTCACAATTTCAGGCATGTATATGGGGACGCTTGGGCGATTCCACCTTAGTTAGGATTTGATGCAACCTTAAAATTGCATCGGAATGCTCTTATCTGAGTGAAGAGTAAACTCAAAAAAGTAAAAAATAAAGATACATAATAATTGAGGAATAGAGAGATAAGAAACTAGTAATTTATGTATAGTTTAAATCCAATAAACCTCCTTAAATTTTATTATATTAATATGCTAGAATATAATAATAAATAATTAACTACTATTATTACTAATTTTTAGGGGGCAAAAACTTGTGTGAGATCGTCCCACCATGAGACGGGTGAGGTCGGGTCGGATCAAGATACAAATGTAACACTTATATGCTCAAATGTAATACTAATTAGGAATAAAATTTTTGTTACTTATAAGGGTAAATGTAAATGTAATATTTTTAAAGGAAAATACAATACTTTTACATTTCGATTTAAAAGTATTACATTTTTCCACAAAAGTATTATATTTGCCCTTATAAGTAAGGGGCACTTGTCAACATTACTTGTTATGAAAAATGTATTACTTTTTCTCTAATAAGTAACAAAAGTTGTATTATTGATTAGTGTTATATTTGAGTATATACGTATGATATTTGCACATATAAGTATGACATTTGCATAGTGTTTTGACCTGACCCGACCCGTCTCACGAATAAGGATCCGTGAGACGGTCTCACACAAGTATGACCCTTTGTAGGGAGTTCTTCAATCTTTAGTTGATTGACTCAAATTAAGAAGGGTAATATGATACGTTATTTGTATTGGGATTAATTTTAAAATATTGTGAGTACTAATCCAATAAATTGACCCACGCATATGGAGTTGCCTCACTAAATTTTTTAATCTGTAGTTGTCATGCCTAATATATTGACACAATATTTCACTTGAAATATAATTGTTTATTTTGATGTTTTTTAATTGTATTTAGGTCATCACGTAACTTATTATGTCGTACTTGTCGTATCATTATTGTTTTATTAACATTAAACGGCATCTAAGTAGTTTTTGTTTTGATTAATTACAAGTTAAATAACAAGTTGGAATTCAATTAAAAAAATATCCCTTATTGCATGTACGTGTCAATTTCTTTTAGGGTTAGGTCTATGTCTCTTTGATTTTTGTTTTTTCTTGTGATTGCGATAAATCCTTTTAAATACCTCGACACACATTATATATATATAAACAATAATTTTGTTTCAAATTTAAATTTTAGTCAAATTTTATCTAAAAAATTAGAGTGTTACAATATGTATTCTCAATTCTTCTCAAATTTGGCGGTCACGATAAATTATTATTTTTATGTGGATCCCATTACAAGTGTCTACATAAAAATTTTAAGCCTGAGAGTAAAAATTAAAAATAGAGAATGATAGTACAAATAATATTTTTCAAAAAATCTTTATATATATAAAAACAAAATCCTCCAAAACGAAATCTTCCTTCCCGCCCAAAACATTGTACATTAAAACAATTAAAATAATAGAATAATATTAAAACAATAGAATAATATTAAAACAATACAATTCCTATACTACAATTCCAATACAATTCGTATAAACAATAGAATAATATTAAAACAATACAATTCCAATACTAAAATTCCAAAACAATTCGTATAAAATAAATCTGCTATTAAAACACGAAATTCAATACTACAAAATGAAGTCTATTATTCTACAATTCCTATACTATAATTCTAATACAATTTGTCTACTACAATTACTCCACAATTCCTATACTACAATCTATAATCTATAATCTATATCTATATCTATATCTATAATCTATATCTATAATCTATAATATCTATAATCTATATATCTATATATATATAAAAACAAAGTCCTCCAAAACGAAATCCTATTTCCCGCCCAAAATATTGTACATTAAAACAATTAAAACAATAAAATAATATTAAAAGTACAATAATAGTAAAACACGAAATCATATAACATCAAAACATTGTTATACATTAGGATTAGTACATTGTTATAATCTTTATCTTTATATTATATATATATAAAAACAAAATCCTCCAAAACGAAATCTTCCTTCCCGCCCAAAATATTGTACATTAAAACAAGTAAAATAATAGAATAATATTAAAACAATACAATTCCTATACTAAAATTCCAATACAATTCGTATAAACAATAGAATAATATTAAAACAATACAATTCCTATACTACAATTACAATACAATTCGTATAAAATAAATCTGCTATTAAAACACGAAATCTAATACTACAAAGTGAAGTCTACTATTCTACAATTCCTATACTACATTTCTAATACAATTCGTCTACTACAATTCCTCTACAATTCCTATACTACAATCTATAATCTATAATCTATATCTATATCTATAATCTATAATCTATAATCTATAATATCTATATATATAAAAACAAAATCATCGCTTTAAGCTTCCCGCCCAAAAGAGTCTTACAATATTTAGGATGCGATTATTTCCTATTTTCCTATTCGTTGTACAATTCTACATTACAATTTCTATCATACTACAATTCTATCGTAATAAGACTACTATATATAAAAACTAAATCCTCACTTTAAGCTTCCCGCCCAAAACAGTCCTACAATATTTAGGATGCGATTATTTCCTATTTTCCTATTCGTGGTACAATTATACATTACAATTCTTATCATACTACAATTCTATCGTAATAAGACTACTATATATAAAAACTAAATCCTCACTTTAAGCTTCCCACCCAAAATAGTCATACAATATTTAGGATGCGATTATTTCCTATTTTCCTATTCGTTGTACAATTCTACATTACAATTCCTATTGTATCACAATTCTACATTACAATTCCTATCATACTACAATTCTATTGTAATAAGATACAACCTTATATAAATCCCTAATCCTATATTGTGAACTTTAAAAGAGTAACGCAAAACGCAGTGCAATTATTCCAGACCTCTCCACCTTCAAATATGCAAATTCTGTTGTTGCGGTCAAGATATTGTTTTATTTAATATTGCTCAATTCTGTATTGTTTTATTTAATAGGAATAAAATCATGGTCATGTTTGGTCATATTGCTTTATTTTGTATTTATTGATATGCATTTTTTATGTTGTTAGTATGCTGTTTTTTTTTTTTTTTTTGAGTTTTTTTTAGCTTTTTTGCTTGGTTTTTTAAATTTCATGATCTTTTTTAGGGAACTTGCATCCATTTAGAAACACATGTTCAAATTTAAAGATTTTTGGATCGTTAAAGGCTCCAGAGGAGTGGATAGCAATCAGCTAATTGGTAAATTCTTTTTAAAATTTTGTTCTATACTGGATGTGTTCTATACTGCATAAACTAATATTATTAATTAATTGGTAAAAAAATTAATAAATTTTAATTGGTAACAAAATTTTATTTACCAAATTATGACAATAATTAAACCATTATAATTGTGAGAATAATGAAAACAAATTCGGCCTAATTTTATAAGAAAAAAATAATTTATTAATTATTATTTACATCAATAATAATAATTCAAATACTTATCTATACTACTATTAATAAATATAAAATAATCCTTTGTGAAATTTCCGCCCAAAGAATAGTAAAGAGGAAATGGAAAAGAAAACTGATTTTACTAATTGATTGAAAATATAAAAATATTCAAACGAAAAAAGAAATGGAAATTAGGCAAATTGGAAAGGAAAAAGACATTACTAATGGACTAAAAAATTATTTTTAAAAAACTTTTAAGAAAGTTAATTACACTTTCCTTTTGAAAACTTTAAATTATTTAAACTTAAAAAAAATTAATTAAACATGTGTTGTTAGATTATTTATAATAATTACAATTAATTCATTCAACTATCGAGGAGGAAGAAAAAACTAAATGCGATACAGTGAACATGAATATACTTAAGTTATAAAAGTATAATTTCACATATATTAGTGTAATTGACTATTAATAATTGTCTAATAATTATTATGATAATTAAACTAAACATTGGTCGTTGAATTTATTTTTATAATAATTATAATTATAATTAAATTATTTCTAATTTTTTCCATATTTATTTTAGTAATAATATATTTACATAAGTCATATTACATATTGATCTTTTTAAGATAATTGTAGACAAACAAGTCATATATTATCAATTAATTGAGTAATACTTTTGCACTAATCTTATAATCAAATAAATGTACATGTTCAATATAATTTTTTTTATAATTTTATCTTTATTTTTATTATCTACATATATAATAAAAAATTTATTTATGCATCGCACGGGTAATTGGACAATTATTTGCTTTAACTCAAGTAAGGAAAACATCAGAAAGCATAATCAGTCCAACAAATTTCATCAATTACGCTCTATAATATTTAATGTTATAATTTATATAATTGTATATCGATCCAAATATTTTTAAAATATTATAGCAAATTCATTCCGTGCAACGCACGTGCAAACATACTAGTATCTATTAAAAGAAACCAAAATTCTTTTCAATGATTAGATCACTTATTGTTGGTAAAAAGATCTTTTAAAATAATGTGTACATTGCTTTTATTTATGGAAAAGTCTACCATTATTGTCTAAATTTATGTTTTGGATGAAGATCGCCTAGTATTTCTACTTAAAAAAGACAACAAAAGGATAATTTAACATAAAATTGTTCATAGCTAACTTGAAAATTTTGCAATGGTTACTCGATCAAATGTCCATTTTGGGTGAAAATCGCTTAGTATTTAGTAATTATAGCCAACAAAGAATCATATCAAGATAATTTAACATAAATTTCATAGTTGATCGACTCAAATTAAGAAGATCAAAAGACAACTCCTACAAAAAGTCTAATTCAATTCCAAAAAAAAAATAATTAATTACCAAAGTAATTGTCTGATCAATTCAATTGAAGTTACTCACGCTCTACGAGTAGTCTAATTATATTAAAAACGATATTAAACACGTTGATTTAAATTCAAAATAAGAGAATTGACTTTTTGTGCTTCAATAAGTTGAGAAAGTATAGATGGACAGATACTACAATGTAATAGGATCAGTTGTATTAAAAAAAAAAATTCAAAATAAGAGATCATGCGTTCGAGTCTCAGTGAGGACAATATTGACCCTGTTTGGTAAATGGTTGTTGGCTGATTGAGTTGATAATATTAGCTGATTGTAGAAAGTTGTTTGGTAAATTAGCTGTTAGCTGATAGCTATTTGGTATAATTTTTTTTCTCAAAAAGCCAATTGAAAAGGCTGCTTTGAGTAGCCTTTTGAATTTTAGCATTTTGGAGTTACAAAAAGTTTATTAACCAAACAACTAATAGTGGTCAAATAAGCCAAAATTGGCTGATAGGCTGATTATTTATCTAACAGGACCATTGGGGCGACTTGAGAAAATAGTTATGAAGATATACTACATTGTAACAAAGTCAGTAATCCTAAAAAAATATTAAAAGGTATAGGAAAATTTTGTGTGAGGAGTTTGGCCGAGAGAAATTTACCCTATCTATCACCTAAATTTGGATTTAACGAAAAATGCCGAGGCAAATGGCTAAACTCTGGCGTCAATGCGTCTTCGCTCTTCAGTCTTCTCCAGAGGTAATTTCAGGTGAGAGAGAAACGTATCCGTACGCAATTTGCAACCCAATCCACCCCCGTCCGTACGGCAGTAAAATCGTAACTCCGTTGCCGGGAAATAATTACCGCAACTGTTCAACCGCGAGACCGAGACGGAGTAGGAATAAGAAGAAGAAGAAGTATAATAGGGACTAGGACTAAGGAGCGAAGGAGATTCCGTAGTTGCTTGTGGTCCCGCAGTTCATGCTTCAATTATTGTCGCTGTCGGGTACATAAATATATAGTCCACAGTGCTTCGTGATGACTCAATTCATCGTCCCAAACGCAGCTCAAGTATTCGAGATTCGTCTTCAATCTTTTTGCCAAGACCTTACGTATTAACAGAGATAAAGCCTAAAGGGTAATAACTTTTTTTCTTTTTTATTTTCTATTGCTCCAGAACTGAACACGAGCCAATTATTGGCTCTTTTAACTGGTAATCCACGATCAATTCCGCTCCTCTTTCCAATTTTTTTTTAAAAGATAATAATGATGATGATGATGATTCTTCTGTTAACTTTTTTGTTTAGTTTTCTTAATTTTTTTTTTTTAATTTTACCTTTAATCTTTTGTGTTTCTTGAATCTGAGTTTATACATAATTGCATCATTAGCTTTTATGCCATTGAGTGATTATTTCTGCTTCGTTTATTCATTGGCTGTTGTTTCATTATTTCGTTTCAGTTAGGTGGTGGGGTATATATTTGCTACAACACTGATTGTCCTTGTGTTTCTGGGCTGAAGAATCTGAGCTGTTTGGGATTCATTTTTTTTTTTTTTTTGATTGGAGAACATTGTTGTTTCTGGTGGCTTACTACTAAGAGCGGGTCCTTTTCCCCTCGGGTGACCGGGAAAGCCAATTACTTCATCTGAGGGAGAGTTTAAGAGATTTTTTCATAGTATGATGGATAGGATTCAGAGGTTGCTTGTGGAGGTTCTCACAGAATCTCAAGGTGGAGGGACATCCTTGCTTGGTTCTATCAAGATTGCAGTCTTACCTATAGCTAAAGTTTTTACGATGTGTTTCATGGGATTTCTCATGGCTTCCAAGTATGTTAATATCTTGCCTGCAAATGGAAGAAAGCTTTTAAATGGGGTAAGTACTCTCAAGTGTATATTGAAGTACACTGATCCCTGTTTGTTCTTGATTTACTTCTTGAAACTGTAACTTAGTCGAATGAATCTAGTGGGATCTATATTCCATATCTCGGTGCTATGAGAATGTGCTTGTTAACGGGCTAGTCTGATATTGGGGATTAGATCTATATTTAGGTTGGTTGGAAAGAGTTTCCAGGGTTAGATATGATGAGGAACCAGCTTGATGTAAATTCCCAAATGTGAATAGTCTATTATGTAACTGCTTTTCTTTTTCATGGTATCTCTAGGATGCTTCAATTTCATGTTCTCAACATTTGCTTTAGGATTCCTCATCTTGGAGTTTGTGTGTGTGTGTGTGTATAAAATCCTAATGATCATAGTTCTATATGCCTGCTAAGTACTGACTAATATAAATGAAACTTCATGCAGTTGGTCTTTTCACTATTGCTCCCATGCCTGATATTCTCTCAACTTGGGCAAGCAATCACATTCGAGAAGATGCTTCAGTGGTGATGATTCTGATCTTTTTATGGGAACCTTGGTGTTGAACTTATCTAATGCTACCCTTTGCTTTTTGTCAGGTGGTTTATCCCTGTTAATGTTGTCATGGCCACAATATCAGGCTCCATAATAGGTCTAGTTGTTGCAACAATCGTCCGTCCACCGTATCCATTTTTCAAGTTTACTATTATACAAATTGGAATTGGTAAGTCAGTAGCATGAGTGACATTGCAGTTTAGAAGCGTATTCTTTAGCCTCCTTGATTGTTTATGCATAGTTTTGGGTGTGCATTTTTCAAGTTTACTATTATACGGCAGATTTTTGCAACTTATTGCTTCTAAAATTTACCCAAAGTCCATGCATTTATCTGCAGGGAATATTGGAAATGTACCACTTGTTCTGATCGCAGCATTATGCCGTGATAAATCAAATCCTTTCGGTGACTCTAATAAGTGCTCTCAAGATGGAAATGCATACATCTCATTTGGTCAATGGGTATGTTGTTTTTCACTACTAGTGCCTTCATACTTTATTGTGTCTTTTTCTTCAAGATATTCAAACTCAAAATTCTGGAAACCTTCTAAAAAACACCCAGTTCATCCAGCTTGTGGAGAAAGTTTAATTCTTTGTGTGTATATATAATTAGAATTTCAGCTTCAAAAACTATATCTTTATACAAAAATTCAAACTTTCTGCTATTATTATGAAAGTTATGTGTTGTCTTTTAGTATGAAATCTTGTATTTAAATTCTTTTAAAAGGTTTATGACAGAAAGAGTATATTTTGTGAAATATTTTGTGAATTTTGGGAAAATATGAGGTATGGGTATTGTTTTGGGTCTTTCACCCAAGTAGAGAAGGGGTGGGGGAGGAACTGACAATGTAACTGTTGACTTTTGAACTTAGGTTGGTGCAATTGTCCTGTACACCTACGTATTCCATATGCTTGCACCTCCTCCTGAAGGTACCTTTGACATTGAAGATGGCCACCTTCCAATGAAGGCTCCTAATAGAGATAGCTCCCATGCTGCTGCAAAGGATAGCTCCCCTGAGCAACTTCCACTGCTTGCAGAGGAGCCTGCAGTTCCTGTGTCAACTAGTTCACAGAAAAATAAGGTGAGAATGGATCCAATGTGTCTTGCTGTTCTGTAGAACTCGTCATTATGTTCATGTATGAAATATTAGAGATGAATAAATCTACTTCGAATAGGAAACTATTTAACAATTTGGTATTTTGGAGTTAATGTCCATATTGCAATAATGGATGAACTCGTTGAGCCTTATGCAGTTGTTAACTGTTCCCTTTTCAGGAATTAGCAGTAAATTATTTTGACTATACTTCTGAACTTATAATCAGAATTCATTGCTTGATTTTCACGCAGATTAAGGAGTTCTTCAAGTTTCTGTATGAAAAATTGAAGCTCAAGCAAATCATTCAACCCCCCATAATTGCTTCAGTAAGTGGAATTGCTAAACTTCTACTTGTCTATCTTATGCTCCATAGCTTTGGGATTTTCAAATTATACATTGTCATATATTTAAGACAAGATCAGACTATAAGGTTTCAAGCTTAAATAAGGTAGCTGTTCTCTCAGCAGCACATGGAATCATAGAATAAGGCTTTTGTCACGAAACTACTGAGTTCTTCCCCACCTTAAGGGGATGCATTTCAACTTGTTATAATGCAACTTTCAAAATTTAGCTGACTAGTCTTCTAAATGCCTCCATTCTCTGTGTGCTTTGTGGGTTGTCTCCTTTATTTGCCGCCCAAGGTCATTTTTATTTCTGGCCTTATAACCACTAAAATACTAAATCTGCTATCTTTTCAACAGATTCTTGCCATTTTCCTAGGATGCGTTCCATTCTTCAAGAAACTGATCTTCACTTCAGATGCTCCACTTTACTTCTTCACTGACAGCTGCATGATTCTTGGGTATGTTTAGGCTCATTTTCTCGTTGCTTTACTTTCACCTTTGGTTTATCATTTCCCTATTCCTGATCATTGATCATCTTTATGTCTGATGGTCCAATTGTCTCCTTTTGTGGTTTGGAAGTAAACTTTACGAAATGCTGAGTCTAATTTGTTGTCTCTTGTTATCAGGGAGGCCATGATTCCCTGCATATTGTTGGCATTAGGAGGCAATCTTGTTCAAGGTAAACCCTACTCTGCTTAATTAGTATGCTTCTGCTATACTACATCACTCCCACCATCGTTACCAACTTATTGTTAAAATCTGCAGGTCCAGGAAGTTCAAAACTTGGTTTACGGACAACTGCTGCAATCATATTTGGTCGGCTGGTTTTAGTTCCTCCAACTGGACTTGGAATCGTCACGTTGGCTGATAAACTCGGCTTCCTTCCTGCCGGTGACAAGATGTTCAGATTCGTCCTCCTCCTCCAGCATACAATGCCCACATCCGTGCTTTCCGGTAAAGCTCTTTCCAAAACTCTCTTTTGTCGAGTATAATGTATATAAAACTAATAAACACGCAGTTATATGTGGGCTATGTTCACGTGTTGCCAATCATTATTGTCCACACAGCTGTGTGGACTATACTATCAAATAATGTACATTCTGTATAAAAATAATGTACTTTTAGTATATAAAAGATGTACATTTTATTCAGGGGATGTACATTATTTGTGTACTGAATGTACATTATATTGTATAATGTATATTCAGTACATGAATAATGTACATTTAGTATATTAAAAATGTACTTTTGTTATGGTCAACACAATAATTTGCCCACGTGCTGCTTCGCAAATGCCCCTTCAATTTTAAAAACATTATCGTGACTAGTCATCGCTCCATCGCCATTTATACTTTCTTCACTTCCACACAGGTGCGGTTGCGAATTTGAGAGGGTGTGGGAGGGAGGCAGCTGCTGTCCTGTTTTGGGTTCATATCTTTGCTGTTTTCTCAATGGCCGGTTGGATTATCCTGTATCTTAGCATATTGTTTTAAGTTGGTACGTAGTTGTACCAGGAAATTTACCATTGCCCTGTGATGACTTGTTTATAGAGCTATTGCTTATGAGTAAGCATTATTGAGAGTATCGTTTTCATGTGTATTCATCGTTTGGTTATATTCATATACTTTACATGTTAGGTATTCAGTTGATGTCTTGTTATTGCAATCATTAACCTTGCAATTACAAAAATTTAATGGATCAAGGTATGCAATTTTGTTATGAAAACAGATTCTTTGCGATTTAGTTTGGATTAGAGTAAATTTGTTTGTTTTTATTGTGTTCATCGTTTGGTTATTCATACACTTTGCATGTTGGTTATTTAGATATTGGAAACGGGTCAAATACACCCCTAAACATTATATGAAAGTACAATTAAGCCCTTAAACTTTAAAATGGTGCAATTAAGCCACTTAGCAAGTAACAAATAGGTTACCGACTTACCGGTAACTATGCCATTATTGATTGCCATCACTAACGGTTGACCGCCATATGAACAGTGAAAAAAAAAAGAAGAAAAGGATACCGGAAGCCAAAATGGTTGTCGACGTCCAACGGCCTCCTTTTACAAGAAGAAAGTGGTGTTTGGTTGTCTTTCCCCCTTTAGGAAGAAGGCGATCGGCGTCGTCTTCTTCAACTGAGAAGAAGGCAACGCTGGTTGCTTTATTCTATTGATGAAGAAGGCTACTGGCTACCATTTAACCATATGAAGTTGAATTGCCGGGTATTACTAGTAGGTGACCGACTATTGGATCTAAATGCATCAAAATGATAAGTTGATATTGAACTTTTTAAAAAGTTTGAGGGTCTAATTGCACTTTGATATAATATTTATGGGTCTATTTGACACTTTTACCTTTAGTTATTGTAATCTTCTTATTATTAAGACTCTATATTCTATATACACTATAATTTATTTTCCCTCTCTCTATACTTCAAATCATCATGAATTGATTAATAATAAGATTATTCCTAAAACTACTGTTCTCATCTGGTATCAGAGTCAGATTTACCTATATTGTTGTGCGCTATGGTGGGGTCCTTAGGGGTGGCGCGTAAGGGGCGCACGTGTTAACAACGTCTCCACCTCGGTGGTCCGCAGGGGCGGATGGGTCCTAGCATGAGAAAGGGGACTCGGGTGGCCGCCAGCTTAATCAGACTACTTTGCGAGAGCGATCCTGGCGATGCAACGTGTAGGCAGTATAGTACAACGATCCTTGGGCAGAGTCCTTCTCCCTTAGTACGAGGGTGTGCTAGATTTTGGGTGGGGGATAATATTTTTTTTCTGTGATTGTGTTAGACCCAATGAATGAACGGGTCAACTAGTTAGCTTACCAAATGGGCAAAGGAGGCGACAGTAGTGTTAAAGATTGTTTTGCCTTAGACGCTAAGGTCTGACCGAGTTAGGCATCCTATCCTAACTAGGACTCTTTGTATCATTATTTCTAGAACTATTGTTCTAATCGTTATTGCAATCATTAAGCTTGCGATTACAAAAATTTAATGGATCAAGCTACTCTTTGGAGTTCAACATTACTATTTTTTGTTTTCATAATGTTGCGTGATCAACTACAAAGTTCTATTTTATTTTGAGGTGATTTTGGTATATATATATAAAGTTTAGGTGTGGACCACATCCTAGGTGTAACAGTAACACCAATGGTTGAAAATCAATGAAAAGAAAAAAAATGTAGTGACATTTTTATAATTTTCACCATTACATTCCTCCCTCGTGTCATTATGATTGTGTTTTAAGAAATGCCTGATAGTGCATTTGAAAATACTTGACAGTGTACGAAAGTCACACTTGATTCTCATCACCTTCCTCCCTCGTGTCGTTATGATTGTACATTTAGAAATGTTTGAAAGTGCATTTGAAAATGCTTGACAATGCACGGAATGCACTACTTGATTCTCATCACCTTCCTCTCCCGGGTCATTAAGATTGTGCATTTAGAAATACTTGACAATGCATTTGGAAATGCTTTGAGTGCACGAAAGGCACTACCTGATTCTCATCACCCTCCTCCCTTGTGTCATCACAAGAGTTTCTAAATGCACCATCAAATATTTCCGGATGCACAATCGTAATTACATAAAATTATAAAAATATCACCGTGTTTTTCCTCCTTTTCATTGATTTTCAGCATTTGATCATGTTTAGATGGATGTACCAGATTTGTTTGCACGTATGCACTTGGGAGTCTTTCCTCCTGTAAAAAGTATGACTGATCTTAGTTCTCCATCAAAGTTTACCAATGGTGGATGGTTTTAATAAAAAAAATAAAAACACGGGATCAATTTTATAATTATTGAAAACATTTAAGAGCGGAGTTCATTTTATAATTATTGCAAACTTATATCCTAATCTTTGATTTTTCAAGATGAAGGCTATGGATGTGTCCACACTTTTTACGTGGTGACTACATTTGTTTTTTTGTTTTTTTTTTTAATTGCTTAAGATCCTTTAGATCTTTTCAAATGAACGGTTCTGATTGCGCTTTAATTCTCTCACGAAGAGTGGTCATCACGTGAGCAACTAAGCACGCTCCTATCTCTCTATATATATGTGTGTATCGTAGGGTTTTCTCCTTCTACTTTTTCCCAATCGCCGCCGCCCCCTTCCAAACTCCAATTTCCCCTTTTGCTCTTTTCCTTCGCTAGACTGTTATACTCGTTCTTGCTCACTGGCGACGACATCACATACTGTGGTAAATTTTATTCTTTAATTGTTTTAGACGAGCTGGTAAATCGTAAATTTCATAGTTTTGTGTGTTTGTAAAATCTAATTCATTTCCCTTTTATTTTTACCTAATCGTCGCACATCCCTTTCCAGGCACCGATTTCCCATTTTGCTATTTTCCTGTTGTTGCATCATCCCCTCTGTTTTCCCTTTGCCAATTGTTAGATCGACGACTGCGTCACAACATTCGGGTAATTTTTATTCATTATTTACTATTATTTTTCAAAGGAGTTGGTAAATGGTGAATTGACTGAATTCCATAGTTTTGTTTGTGCAATTGTTCTAGCATTTGTATGTAATTTTAGTTTATTTTCACATGTGGCTCCTATCTTGATGTGTGAATTCATTTTAGACTTTTTTTGGGTGGTGGGGGTTAAGCATATCATTTTCAGGGGCTCATTCTCGTTAACGACGTCTCGTGCGACCTTAATTACTGTTTCTTTCGCAATAGCTAAGTTAGTATCGCTCAAACCTCGCAAGAGATGCTAATTCAACAATGAGATGACTAAGTGAATAAGGTAAGATTTCGCAAAAAAGCTTGAAAGCAGTCAGGATAGTTGGTGGCCACCCGAGTCACTTTCCTCTTTAGGACCCATCCGCCCCTGCGAACCACTACCATGGAGCTGTCATCGGCTCAAGCGCTCCTCTCACGCAACATGTGTTCGCATAGTCCTCCTCCAAGGACCCTACGAAAACACGTAACAATATAAGTACTACCCGCTCTGATACCACTTGTCACGAGCCTAGAGTCCGACGCAGTGCACAACGCCTAGCGCCCGTGCAATGTCTTGGAACCCCTCTTACCCCGTGGACCAACCTTACCCTCATATTGTACCAAATTGGTTTCACAATGGCCATGGGCTCATCAGGAGAACTACAATAACTCTTGACCAGTTGTGCGCTTTGAATCGCTTTGGCCCCCTTCATAATAAAGTCCAGGACTAGGACAAGCTCCCCGAACTTAATCGGGTCGGCATACCTAACTCGGCTAGACCTTAGTGTCTAAGGCCCACCCCCTTGAATCTATTGTCGCCCCTTACCCATTTTATGGCAAGCTAGCCAATTGGCCCGTCCATTCATTAGGTCTAACATGATCACACAATCTGTATGTGACACCATGGTTACATAACTCTTAATATCAAACTTGATTTTGATATTATTCTTGCCAAATTGGAGGGGTATGCTCAATTATTAATATTGAGAATGAGAACCTTCTCCAAGAATTCTCTATCCCTAATAAAATTTTGCATTTTGCAATAATGTGCCTCGTACTAGTGAAGCTGTAAACTTAGTTATCCGATTCAATCCATATAGATAATACAATACACCAGGAAAGCCTAACCTACACCTACACAATAGGTTAGTAGTTAGAGCCTAGTCAAACTAACAGTAGCCACATATAATCTAATATCTCTAACACACCCCCTCAAGCACAAGGTTGGAGGGCAACAACATTGAGCTTGGTCCTGAGAGCCCCAAAACGAGGAGCCGACAGCGGCTTCGCGAAGATGTCGGCTAACTGATCCTTCGTAGACACAAAGTTAACCAAGAAGTCCCCTGAAGCGACCTTGTCTTAGACAAAATGGTAGTCAATCTCGACATGCTTAATCCTGACATGGAAAACAGGGTTGGCACACAAGTAAGTAGCTCCAAGATTGTCACACCAAAGAATAGCCGGTTGACCAGAATGGAGTCCGAGCTCATGTAACAATGAGACAATCCACGTGACTTAAGCTGAACATCAGCTAACCCCTTGTACTCGACCACAGTCGAAGAACGGACAACTGTCCGTTGCTTGCGAGACATCCACGAAACCAAGTTGGACCCAAGAAACACGACGTACCCACAAGATGAAGATGAGGACAAAGATTGGGGTGGCTGGTCAAGGTCAAGCCCTCAAGGGTAGAGAATATGTGTTCCTCACTCTATCACCATCCCTCATATATATATATATATATATATATATATATATATATAAAAGGAAAACCACGGACCTAAAACAACCGCGCCGGAACCCATTTCTATATATATATATATATATACGACATTGTGTTCAGTTTCTTTACCCAAGCCCAATAAACTCAAGACTGATCTCCCCCGGAGCCCATATCTATATATATATATAGAGGACATTGTGCTCAGTTTCTTTACCCAAGCCCAATAAACTCAAGACTGATTTTCCCCATCCTCATTGATTTCTCTAGAGGTTTTTGGTTGAAGGATTGATGTGGATCCACCGTCTCACCGATTCATTACCTTCGAGTTCTGCTGTTCAAAATTCCCTAATTTGAATTCTACGGGACTTTTCAGTCTATTGTAATCTCACCACTCACTCAAATGAAGTCTACATCCCTGAGCTACTATTGTAATCTTACACACTCTCCTAAATGAAGCCTTACACCTCCGGCCAATATCAATGACACCATAATAGGCGCCATTTTCCTCTAGCCATGGCATCAAGAGATCTCTGGAATTATTATGATTCCACATCAAAATACCTTCTGAAGTGGCAAAAACCATGTCCTTTCCATTTCATTTTTCCTGTCCTATAGAAAACACTTGAGATTAAGTGACACTAAGAAGCAGAAACAGAAAATTTTCAGCTAGTGTGTCACCATCACCTGTGACCAAAAGTTACCATTACTCAACACATTTTGTCATCATGTTAAAGATGAAACTTTATGTAGCAAACAGAAATCAATCCAGTGAAGAAGCACTGATTTTGCAGGTAGTGCAATCAACATCCATTTGGATCAAAGATGAAAATCTTGTAGACTAAATGTAATATCTGTTTCACAATAACAAAGTTTTGGAATTCAAGACCAACCAAACTTCCTATTTCTTTCTCTAGTATCCAAGACGCTAGCTAGAAGATTTAGTACAAAAGATTAGAATGCCACACTATCAGACATTCGCAACTAGTGCAAGAATTCAATATGTAGGATAGCATATATGATCCACTGCCATGGCATCAGTTAACCATGCAGAATATCATTCAATGTTATCCTCAGTATCACTTTCTCTTTCACTTGATTGCTCAGTATGACTTTCTCTTTCAATTTCACTTGATTGCTCAGAATCACTCTTCCTTGAGTGCTCGGCATCACTCTCACCACTGAATAAAAGCAACAATTCTTGCCGAGAGACACTACTGCCGGTGGCAGAGTCATTAAACTCACAACCCTTGTCCAAAAAAACAACGGATTCCACATAAGGAGTTCCATAGAAAGAAGACCGTAAAAGATAGGAGCTTGTGAAAGGGCGCAGTTCAAGAAATTTGGATTTTAGGGTTGTAGGGTTAAAAGAATCCCAGCGTCCGAATGCCTGCATAAACTGAATGTCACCATTTTCCCTAAATCCAAAATGCCACCCGAAGTTCCGATGACACCCAAAAGATACTTGCTTTGTCCATGACTCTTTCATTATCCATATACAACACTCCCACGACCCAACCACAATAACAGCGAGTGATCCCATGTATATACCAACACAAACATTACCATCGGCGAAATTCCCCCTCCATGCCAAGTTCTCTGGCAACTCCATTTCCTCAAACCTCTCCTTGCTCAAGTCAAATGATACCATCTTTCTCTCCTTGGTCTCATCAATCTTTCCAAGCCAATACACCATCCCATCTAGATATGCTTGTTCAGGTTTTAGAAAATCGTATTTTGCAATTGTGCTATCTCTAATGTTCTCCCACATATGTGTGCTTAACCTAAAAATCTCAGCACAACAGCCTCCATTCACCACACTCACAACTCTCACCACCTTATAGTCATTACTAACCGGGTCAAACCCAAACCCTAACGAGTGTTTCACATTTCCACGAGAACTCCTAAGATTCGCGCTGGGAAGGCACACAGATTTTCGCACAGAGGGGTTCCAAAGAATCACGCTACAATCACACCTGCGGTCCTCATCAGAAAGGCACAACAATCCATCACAGGTACCAACAATTTCAAAATGCCTGCCCAAGACAGAGAAAGGAGATTCGATCTCACCAAATTTAACTAAAGAATGCCGATCATCACGATAAAATTCATAGTTCTCCTTCCTCGAAGCAATGCAATCGCGTACCAGAAAGCAAGAATTCTGCGATTGCGATTCCTGGCGCTTAAAACGCAATTGCGCGGAGATGAAATACGGGCTCTCGATGAGAGCCTTCCAGGACCGGCAAACGGCAGTGCAACGCAAGAGCGACTTCACTGGGAACCGGACCAACACTTGAACCCACAGCTCTTCAGGCAGATAGTCAGACATCTTTTGCTTTGCTTCATCCATCTATCGGTCTAGGGTTTTGCATATCTATAATTTCAGAGAAAACAAGGAATCATAGACCGGTAAACCCTGTAGAATCCAAATTAATCAAGTCTTGGAAAACTACCAAAACAATAAATTAGGGTTCATTTGAGAATACAAATTAGGGAAGCTTGAACACAGAGGGGTAATGAATCAATGAGACGGTGGATCTATATCAATTTCTCAACGAAAAACCTCTAGAGAAATAGATTTTTTTAAAGGAAATGAGGCAACATTGAGAAGATTAGGAAATCAGTGTTAAGTTCATTGGGTTTGAGTAATGAAACTGAAAAAATATATACTAGTATTAAAGATTTGAGTCATCTCCATTTTTTGTCCTACTGTTAATGGGGCATTGCCAATTTTATTCCACTTCATTAATTTTTGCCACATTGCGACCAATGTTATTTAGTCCTTGCCACTTTTAGTCCACCGTTAGAATTTTCGTTAAATTACCGTCCAAAATAAGAGTATTTTTTGTCTTTTAATGCTTTAGTCATCTCCTTGACCCTTTGCAATGGTTTTCCTTACACATTTTCATCAATTGAAGAGGTCCAAAGAAAGCTATGTGAGCCACATTACAAAGCCATGACTTTTACCGGACCTATCCATTGGATGAAAATCTGTAAGGAAAACACTACAAAGGGTAAAGGAGATAATCAAAGTATGAAAAGATCAAAATACCCCTGTTTTGGACTATTATTTGACGAAAATTTTAACGGTGGACTAAAAGTGGCAAGGACTAAATAAAACTGGCCGCAATATGGCAAAAATTTATGAAGTGGACTAAAATTGGCAATTTCCCAATAACAGTAGGACCAAAAATGGAAATGACTCTAAAGATTTTTAACTAGTATGAACAGAATATCCCTAATGTGAAACTGTTTTATACAAAATGGATTATATGGTTTAATGATATTATATATTATATATATTATATATTATATATATATTAGTATGTCTAATGTGATATATTATTTTGTAAGTTTGACAGTCATTGAAAGCGGTCTATTAGTTTCTTGGTTTGAGCCGATCATTACAGCTAACATAAGGTAATTTGTCTCCTTGCATCTTTGTCTCATTTTAAATGTCTTGTTTATTATTCTTTGGTCAAATTAACTATTTCTTCTTGTTTAATTTCTTTGCTGCTTTTTAATTATTATTAAATTTAAATTTTTGGGTTTAATAGTCACTTAAAATAATTATATAATCTAATGAGATTCTATTATTTCTATGTAACTCATTTTTATATTCCTTTATATTAGTTTGGTTTGAAATTTGACTTTTGTGAACAAAAAAAAAAAAAAAAAAAAAAAAAAAAATTGGACTGAATTTGCCGCAGCCACTATTGTGGCATTGGGATGTTAGTTGTGTGGGTTGACAAATGGGGTAAAGGGAAGGTAGTTGGGTTCAAGGGGAGGGTTTCATTATGCCATAAAATGGTTAAAAATAGAAAAGAAAAATATAAAATTTTAATAAACATATTTATATGGAAGATGGAAAAATATTGAGTAGTTAATTAAAAATGAAAAACATTGTTGGGTTTGTTTCTTGTGGGGGTTGAGGACAATATGTAGATTAGAATAAATGTTCGATATGATGAATATTGAAAGTAAGATAGTGATTGAATAGCAATAGAAGCTTAATTGATTAAAGTATTTAGATTTACTGTATATAAAATTGAAAATACATTAGGGTTAGTATGATATTTTGTCCAAGTTTGATCCCACAAAATGGTTCAACACTTGCTATGTATACTAAACTCACGATATATGAAGTTGTACACTGAAGTGTGTAATATTAATGGTAGCAGAATAATTAAATTGTTTTATCCTAAATTGACGTGCTAGTTATGGTGAACGAATAGCTCAAATTAAGCTTGATACGTGTCTTAGTGAATTTGATTTGTTTAAATGTGTTGATAGTTGTAATTGAATTGAGGCTTTAATTCATTGGTTAAAATTTGCTTCTTGAAATTGTTGAATTGAGTCATCATCTTAATTCCAACATCATTTTTCAGAATTTTTAACTTTCTTAAAAAGTTAAAAATTTTGAAAAAAAAAAATTGTTATTTAGAAGTGAAAAACGTGAATGAATATTACTGTCAAGTGCTATTTATATGTATTTGAAAAAAGTTAAAAATCTTGTTTTTAAATGTGAAAAATATGAAAAATACAGATGAATAATATCGTGTGTACTATATCCCTATAATACGCATTAATCCTTAATTTCAACAGTTAATTTTATTAATCACTAGATGTGATGTATCAATCTAATTTTTATTTTCTTAATCAATCGATGGTTGAGATTGAAGGAATATAATAACAATTGCCAACTATATTTATGTGAAACTTAAACATCGTTACTTTCATGTGAAACTTAGATTTAGAAATGAAATGAGAATGAATAATCAAATTAATTGTTTTTATATATTTACTATATATGCTGATCTTTATTGCTTATAACACATGTATATATGTAATATGTATGTATAGACACATAACCAATGATGAACTTGAGGCCCTAATCTTGAAATTAAAGTTCATATTTGTATGGAGACCAATTCTGTGCGATATAATTTTTAGTTTATATATTTAGGGAATTTAACATAAAATTACACTTAAATGGAACATGTATTGACTAGTTTTTTTATAATGAAATTAGATATTAAATCATCAAAATAACCAATAATTACACAGAATGAAGCAAATAAGGGTACACTAATAATACTTATTGCAACCGTAGGGTGTGGATAGGATGAGTTGGTTTCAAATTTACTACCTTAAAGGTCTTACCCGACATAAATATGATTAGTTTCGGCATGTAGTTGCTAGTGTATTGGTTAAGAAAATTTGCCGTCACCAACAAAAAAAAAAAAAAAAAAAAAAAA
>NC_044930.1:3927020-3976267 GCF_003576645.1 Ipomoea triloba
TGCCCTCCCCAAAAAAAAAAAAAAAAAAAAAAAAAAAAAAGAAGCTATTACAACCATTAAGGTTTGGATGAATAGGATTAGTCTTAGCATGTGACTAGAGGTCATGAGTTTGTCACCCTTGAGATCCTACCTAACATGAACATGATTATTTTTAGTGTGTGATTACTAGTTCATTGACTAAGGAAACCTATAGTTAGACCAAAAAATAATAGTCATTGCAACTCATGGGGTGTGGATGAGATGAGCGGTCTCTTCTAATTTAACAAGAGTTCTCGGGTTTGTCACCCTTAGGTCCTACCCGGTATGAATATAATTAGTCTCAGTTTGCCCTACCCGACAGAAATAGAATTAGTCTTAGTGTGGTTGCTAGTCCACGGGCCCTAGAAACATATAATCAGACCAAAAAAATAATAGCTATTGCAACTCTTTTGCTCATCTCTATCATGCATAATAATGATTGCTAATTCCTGATCTGGAAACTAATGATCTCCTTGCTCCAAATTAAGAAAATGAACCAAACAAAGCTCATCCAAACCAAAGATTATCACAACCCATATCTCTCTTTTCAATTTGTTTCCTCTGTATCATTATACACATTCTGTCATGCCTTTTGCAGAACATTAAACAGGACCAGACCAGCTGTTTTCTATATGAGGATTGAAGCTGTTGTGCTAGATCAAAGTGGGGGAGGGGAAATGTATAGATCAGTGTTGAAAGATGGGCAGAGCAAAAACCAGGTAAGGAGAAACAGCCCCCGCCTTTCGGCCTTAAACGCCTCCAAGGAAACACAGCAGAAGAAGGCTTCTGAGGGGGCATCTGAGAAGGAAGAATGCCATGGGGACAAAAAGCAAGGGCAGCCCTCCAAAACAAGGGCAGGGGTGAAGAGAAAATTCTCCAGTTTGGCAGCCAAACATGTTTCTGAGGTTGGGTTTAACAAAAAAACCAGGCAGTTTTGATGTGCATTGTTTGTGCATTGTTAGTGCAGCTCAGTTCCTTTTCAAGTTTCTGTCATTTTCCTATGATTCTGTGGTTTGGGAATTTAGGACTTTTTCTGTGTTTTTCTCTTTGGCTTGCAGGGTAGTAGCCACGGGCAGCAGCGGGGAGATCAGCCCGCGAATAACGGTCAGTCTTCGTTCATTTCTCAAAGACTATTTGAAACCTTTGATTAACAACATCAAGAATTTGCAACGGTCTTTCAGGTGTACCTACAAAATTGCCCGAAAAACGCCTACTCGAGCTGATTCTAGACATACTGCAAAGGTACTTTACACTGAATTAGTGTATACTGATCGCGTTACAGATGTTTATGTGTTTGACAATTCGCGTTGTGTTGACAGGAGAGATGCCTATGAAATATTTGCCGAGCCAGTAGACCCCAATGAGGTTTAATCTTATGGACTTGAATCCAGTTCATCACCACTATAAATTGACAATGTTTTTGTTTGTGAAGGTTAAGGATTACTATGAAATCATCAAAAACCCTATGGATTTTGGAACCATGAGGGCTAAGCTTCATGAAGGGATGTATGAGAATCTTGAACAGTTTGAGGTATGAATCTTTTTTATTGGCTCAACTTTACGGATTACATCCTGTGTTTCGTCTTAACTAAAAGTCTAAACATATAATCGAATTTTTCATATGCAGCATGATGCATTCTTGATCCCAGATAATGCAATGAACTTCAACTCCCCTGGCACCATTTATTTCAGACAGGTATTTTGAGGTTCACTTCTTTATGCTAATATCTTCTTCTATAACAGTTAGTTAACAAGCTGCTTCGAGGTTTTGCAGGCTCGTGGCATATGTGATCTTGCCAAGAAAGTTTTCCATGTCCTGAAAACTGATCCTGAGAATTTCGAGATGGAATTCGCGGGGACAAAGCGAAGATCCATAAGGAAACTGCAAAATGAAACCAAGGAATTGTCAAAACCTCAGAAAGATGCCAAGCCTGATAATCCAAGACCTGATATTGCTGCAAATGGTCCACTGTTCTGCCTCGGTGCCCCATCAACACTCGCGAGGAGCAGCAAAGGGAGCCCGCGATTTGGTGGTAATAACAAAGACCATGTCTTGTTTCCTGGAAAACCGCGTTTTCCAGGGAACTGCGTTTACTTCAATTCTCCAGTTTTCGTTTCTGTATTCACTTCTTGGCATCATTTTCAGGGAATGGAGATGCTCCCAGGTCTTGTTCTGCTGAAGTTAGTCGTCGTTCTACATACACAAATTGGAAATCCTCCCTCGAAAACGAGTGCCCCAAACCAGCAATCCCGGTGAGCTTTCCCATCTGCTGCAGATTTTAGTCCTTTCTTGCTGTGCACCTGAAAAGACCAGACTGATTGTTTATGATGTTTCATCTTTTTTTTCTCGTCTCTAGCTTAACGAGCTGAACGAAAGCTACAGAGAGAGCCTGACAAGATTCGTGGAAGGCTTAGGACCGACAGCGAAAAGGATTGCCAACAGGAAACTACAAGCTCTCGAGGCGAACATTGCCCCAGTCCAGACTCCATCATTTCAAGTTCCAACAGCCTATGCCACATTCCAAATGCCATCTTCTGTGCCCTCCATTTCCTCAGCTGCCCTGACCTCTGATCTGACCCTGCCTGATTCGATACCCGGCTTTGGCCCTCCCGGGAATCTGCCCAGCATTGCAGAAACAGCCAACAAGCAGAAAAGCTCCAACAAGACTGCCCCGGGATCAGTTCTGCAGTACAAGAGGAGCACCAAAAAAGTGTCTGAAACAGAGAAGAGGGCTCAAAACCGAGGCAAAATTAGTGAAAAGCAGCCCGAAGATGCATCCAAGAAGACCAGCAGTTCTAAGCGGCCCGCGGGATCATCTGTGATAGTGGACACAAGAAAACCAGACGACAGCAAATTCCGCCCAATCGTCTTGGCTCTAGAGCAATCCTCACCCCCCGAGCTGAAAACGAGGAACAGGAGAAGTACTAATGCATCAACACTCCCCCCGAAATCTCAGAACAAGTCCACCCCCGCGCCTCCCTGCAAGAACAACGCCAAGGCGGATAAAGCCAGCAACAGCAGCAGCAGCAGCAAGGCGCCCGCCCTGCAGCCTCCAACAACACAGCCAATGCCACCGCCAAGCCTTCCATTGCTCTCGGGCTTCACTTTCAATATGCCATTCCTGAAAGCACAGCTAAACCAGATGAATCCTTCTGCTGCTGCTCCTCACACATGGGACACCAGGCTGTTTGAAGCAACACCCAGACTTGCTCCCAGAGATTATCTCAGGTTTGGAAGTAGTGTCAGTTCTAGTGCTCTGAACCTTGCCCCCAACCTAGATGAACATCAACAAATCCCACCACCAAGGGCTTGCCTTTATGGTAACAATACTACTGCTAACAATGCTCAATCATCCTGGCAGTCCTTGGCCCCTCCATTAGACTCTGATTTGTCCCTTCAGCTATATAAGTAAATTGCATGCTATGAAAACAACATTTAAAACAACAAATTAAAACCCTCCGTATTTGGTTGCATATGCATCATTCTTTGATGATTTATTGTTGTGTTTGATAGGATATTAGGATTGGTATAGTACTTCTTAAATGTATGAATTTTATCTATTAGGTATTAGAGCATAAGATTTTGCAGGGATGACACGGAAAGAGAAAATGGGAGAGGGGTCTTAGTTGGTGCGTGCAGTGCACGCGCAATCTGTGTGCGAATGGTGTGCTTAATGCGCCTTAGATTGGTATAGTACTTCTTAAATGTATGAATTTTATCTATTAGGTATTAGAGCATAAGATTTTGCAAAGATGACACGGAAAGAGAAAATGGGAGAGGGGTCTTAGTTGGTGCGTGCAGTGCACGCGCAATCTGTGTGCGAATGGTGTGCTTAATGCGCCTTAGCCTCACATGTTGGTGTGTTTTGTTTTCCTAATGGACCTCACAAAAATTAACACTTGCATGACCATCCCATTTTTCTTTCACCTCTTCCCTCTTTCCTTCACCTCACTGATGATCCCAGAAAAACCATTGATGGTGATGCCCTTACAAAAATTTGCATGGTGAAGAATTTGAGTTATACTCAAATAAAATGAGACGAGTGGAGTTAGTTGTTCACTTTTTCATAGTTTGTAGGAGAACTTTATTATTTTTATTGATTTTTTGAGTTTTCTTTCTATTATTTTACTGACAATTACATATAATTGTATATTTTTCTAAAAATAATTTCAATTTTAATTAAAAAAGAAAGCTTTGAGACCCTAATAAAAATTTATTGATATGTCATTGTCAATTATAAAAAATGTGTCAATTTTAATTTTCTGTTAATATTATAAGTTACACATTCTCAAATTAAATACGAGATATATATATATATATATATTTTTTGGAAAGTTCATAACCACTACATAAAAATAACCCTAGTTGGCATAAGACCACAAGAATGTATCATCATAAGTTTGGAGTGGCATGATGTGTAGCACCAGTGTCAGGGAGCTAATTATGAGATAATGGGGCGGTAGCTAGATGATCAACATAAGTCATATTAACTTGAGGAACGGGTGCTCCTAAATATCTTCGTTAACATTGCAGGGCAGTATGACCAAAGTTGTTACATTGCCACAAACACATCTGCAAGCACGAGGTTGATTAGTAGTGTGTTCCTACTTCCTATTGAGAAGCAGTGGTTGGTTCTCTCTGTGCAACAAGTACTGACGGTGGGGTTGGGGGAACAACCAAAGAGACATCATCTGCATAGATGAACTGATATGTAGTGAAATAGTCATTGAGTTGATCAATTGTTGCAGGTTCATTGGTGATCAATGAGAGACCATTGCATGTTATTGAGGGCAAAGGCCCTTGAAAAGATAGAGACTTTGTTCATTCAAACTAATCAATCGGCTTACTTTAGCAAGTAGTCCAATCAAAACCTTGACTTTGCCAAAACACTTGTGTGGAATCCTCTTGCCGCAAAGATTGCAACTAAGGAGACTTAGAGAACGTGCTTGAAGAGATTACCCAAGCACAGCTTCAATAGCTTGCCACAGTGCCTAGGACGTAGTATGTCTCACTACAACATACATATCCTCATCGGATAGAGATGAGATGAGCATGTACAAAATAAAAGAATCATGACCACCAATTTTGAGCTGCAGGATTTGCTACCATGAAACATCCATCTAGAGCCTGGATGAAAGAAGTTGGACACGGAAACGTGTCATCGGCGTATCCACTGAGATTTTGTCCCCAAAGAAAGGGAACAAGTTGGATTTTTTTTTTATAATAAATAGTTTGAAGAGCTAGGATATAAAGTGACGGGTTGTATGTAGGGTATTTATCAATGTTGGGGATGGGAAAAAACATTGCCGGGATCGTTAGGTTTGTTGATACTATATGAGAACAATAATTTTATTATTAAACAATCCAATTTACAACCCTCCTCCAAGAAGAATTGTGCTATGCCCCTCGATCCCTATAGAGGGGAAGAGGCTGCCTGGTGATCCCTAGGTTGCACCACGTCCGGTCATTAACTCCTCACATTGTTATCGTCGTTTCTAGGATCAACCAACACCTCACATGCACATGTACCTACGTATGTAGTGCCGGTAGTACATTATGCATAGCGTTCAAATTCATGTGCCTTCCAGAAGTCTTCGAGCTTACTGCGTACAATTAGCTAGCCTTGCGGCGGATGCATGTAATTTACAAAGTATATGAAAATATGTATGTATAAGAATATAAAGAGTCCTAGTCAAATGAGAAGGGATATAAAGTAGATTGACAATAACATAGGGTATGGAGAAGAAATTCTAGTATAACTAGAATATAGAGTCCTAATAAACTTTGTTAGTTTTTTTTAGTACCATTGACTCTATTACAATGCAATATATGCTCATAACTACTTTCTCAACCTATTGAAACACAAAGAGTCAATATCGCTTCCACTGAGGCTCGGACCCACAACATCCATATGAGAGTGCATTCTTGGTGCAACTTTGTTAGTTACGGAGTAATATTTGAAAAAAAAAATGTAATTTACCATTATAAACTAGTGAAGTGTCAATTAACCAATCAAAAACTAATAAAATCGTCAAAATCGCCTCCTAATAAAAAATGATTAAATTTAATCTTGTAAAAGATTAAATCTCTTATTATAATAAAGAGAGGGGATTTGGCCTATAATATTGCCTCATTCTCCCGCCCAAGATTTTGTGTTTTTTTTTCTTTTTTTTTTTAAATGGATTGCTTAATGAAGTAATCTGATTTGAATACCTAATGTATTCCATTTTCCAATGCTATTGATTGCTTTTCAACAGAAGTAATTAATTAGTATCATTAGCAATGTACATTTTTTACTTTTACAAGTTACAATAAAAGCATGCATGCTAAAAGTTAATAATTACATTTTTTTGAATCTAAATTTTAGTGGGAAGTAGCCCATAAATACTGATGTCCTGGTGAAATTTCACATTCACATTGAAACACAACTGCACATAGAGAGAAAAAGATCAGAAAATAAGAGGTGATAACTCATTCTTACATTTTTTATGTTTATGCAGTGATATATAGATAACTTTTTATTTGATTTTCTCATTTGTTTTGTATAATCTGGAAAGCATGATAGACACTGAAAATTTCACACAGCTCTACCTATTCCTGTAAAGAAACAAAATACTGATGTCTAGATGAATGAAGAGAAAGCTAAGTTAGCGTTGCAAAGTTATCAGTCAACAGCCGCCCGGTCTCAGCCACCCCTTTTTTTTCTTTTCTCAGTCAACAGAAGTCCGCCGCAGAGACAATCTCAAATCTCACCCCCGGTCTCCTCCACCGACCTCCGCCATCTCTGTTCGCCTCCGCCGTCGCTCTTCGCCTTTGCCGTCGCCGTTCGCCTCCGCCTTCGCCCCCGCCCCTACCGTCGCCGTTCCCCTCCACCTCTGCCTGTCCGCCATCGCCCTTCTCTATTGGAGTGTTGGGAGATGACTTTTGGAAGTCAAAAAAAAAAAAACAAAAATGATAAGAGAGAGATGTGACCTATTAGGATTGAGAGAATGCTTTTAATTGCTTTTGTTTTTTACTTCTTTGAGAAATGGTTTCACGTGACAGTCTTGGAAAATGAAGATAGTTTTTTTTTTCTTCTTTTTTAAGAAAGAATGGAGTTAGCAGCAGAAACATGCACTTTTAATGTCTTCTATATAAGAACTAAGTGGGCATATTTTATATAAATGTCTTCTATATCTAAATAAATGGAATACAATGTTTTGATGATACAGTCTATTATAGCAGTGCACCATAAGTATGTGATGGTGAGGCTACCAATTTATAATGTATATTTGGAAAAGAAATTATCAAATTATGACCATCCCAATGAATTTTGCGCTGAAACAATAAAAATTGGGATGAATATTAAGCGGAAAAAAGCACAATACTAATTTAGTACACATTATTATCATAAAAAAGATTTATGAAAAAAGCTAAAATAATAATTTAGGCCTGAATATAACTAACATAATACATAAATAAAGAAAATGACATCACAGTACTTTATCATCATTTGCATACAAATTTAGATTATTAGCCTTTTATTATTAAAAAAAATACCCAAACAATCAATATGAACACTATATAATATTTGTGTGTTATATATTGGTCATTAATGTTTACAATATATATATATATATATATATATATATATGTATATATATATATATGTATATATATATATATATATATATTGGTCATTAATTATTGGAGTAGGCTGCAAGTTACACTATACCCAATGTAGACAACAAAAATTTACTTTCCCCGTAGATCTAGGCATCTAGCATTGTTGCCATGCAATAATCATTGATAGTCAAAATTGCGTATCTTTAGTGGCTGATATATAGAAGTCAGAATGAGAGTTGAGACTATGAGTATCTGAAACTCAGAAAGTGAGATGACAGATGAGACTCACCGGGAGGTAGAGAATCGGAGACGGAGTCACGGTACAATGGAGAGGCAGAGATAGATTCACGAAGATATTGAGAGGGCTAGAGGGGTGACTGGGTGCGAGTCGAAGAACCAGAGAGAGAGCGATGGGTGGGTGAGAGCAGCGAAGGGTGAGAGATAAAGACAGTGAGTATGAGAGTGGTGAGTGATGGAGAAGATAAGAGGCAAGTAAAAGAGAATTTTATGTTCGAAACCCTAAAATGAATCGTTCCAAAAAAATTACAGTATTTTTTAAAATTATAATTGTGATAAAAGTATTATATATTTGGAATTATGCTAAATATTATACTTAAACCTATTGTTTCATTCTAAATTATGCATTTAAAAATATTGAAAATTTTCAAAAACTCATATTTAAGCCTACAATTTGTTATTTTAAATTTTACTAAATATCTTTTTTATATGTACTTAAAAAAATAACTTTTTTATATTGATGTTTAATTAGGTGTTTTTGTTGAATACAATTTTTTATGACTAAATGATAGCACTCAATACCAACAATATGACCATGGAAATATAGTAGAGATCTTAACTTATGATTTTACAAAGAAATGTTGGTTGCAACAAAGAAATATGTATCGTTTTGAAAATTAAGGGGCGACATTTACACACCACTAATAATTCAGGGGTGACATTAATAATTGACATATTATTGAGGGGCATAAATTACAATTTTCCCTTAAAAAATTGTCTAAAAATTATTATTTTACGTCTCATTTAGATTTGTGAAAATAATTGTGTTGTAATAATGTGTGTTTATTTTAAATAATTTTTAAAAAGTATATTAAACAAATATTATACTGTGTTAGAGTCAATAGTACTCAAAAATTATTTTTTGAACAAATTTTAAAATTTTAAATTTTAAATTTATAATAGAATTTAATTCTTCGTATTATGTTAGAATATTTTGAATTTATTATTGATTTTTCGTATTAAAATTATGAAATTATCATAATATTACATGAATTTTATAATATGTTCTATTTGTGCATCACAAATTCACAATATATAAGTGTAATTATGTAGCTTTTTGTACATGTTTTATACTTAATTTATTATTTGTCAGAAAAAAAAAAATTTACATGCAATCACATATTCATATCATTTAGTTAATATTGTATACTATCGCTTAATACTCTTGGAGTATATTCTTATATAATTGATTGAATTAATATTGTGTATCGCACGGGTGAAATTTTAAATACTTTACATTCAACTCTTTTAATATAGTTTATTATTTTAGTAATTAACCACCTTAAATATCAATTTATATTTTAATTACAAATATTTATGTTCATAATTTTATCATATCAAATCAACATAATTTTTAAATAATAAAACTTTATAAATGAGTAAACATCTTATTTCCTTATTATATATGAAATTTAATAATATTAATAGTTTTTAATAACATAGAATTATTTTAATATTTCAAATATTTAGTCGTACGGGTAGCATACTAAGTAGTCAATAACGCTCACGCTAACAATTAAACGACTAAAACCGGTATTTCATATAAATATAGGGAACGAAAACAATATATATTTAGATATTCTCCAAAATAAAATGAGTAAATAAAAAACGACCATATAACGGAATTTTGCAAGAGACAAGAGAGTAACTGTACTGAAAAGGAGGAGAGTTCGTTAAAAATGCGCGCTTTGCCAATTTGCCCCTCTCTCGTTCTCTCTCTTTCTCTCTCGTTGCGAATGAAACGAATTCGAATGCGATCGTATTGGTAGTGGTGGTTTACGGCCGTCGACGGTGGATTGCCGGTGGTTCTGCTGCCTCTGTGACTCTGTTTTTCTGCTTCCGAAGCGCAGCGGTTGCGCGAGGATCGAATCGAATCGAATTGATTGATTCAAACAAAAAAAAAAATCGAAAAGCGAACGGAAAGGATGGCGTGCAGGCGTAGACACGGGATCACGAGGTCAGCCACATTCAAGGAAGAGATTTACCGGCCATCACCTATGGACGATGACGACGGCGACGGCGAGTCGTTCTCCTCCGCGTCGCAGTCGCTGGCCGCTCAGGCCATTAGAGCCTCCGCCGCTCACCGAGACTCCTCCCTCTCCTCCGTTTACGTTCAGAACAACTTCCGAGATCGACCTAAGGTTTTCCTTCTATATCTCTTCTCGTTTCTGCGCGTAAAATGTTCTGCAGCGTTTGTATCGTCCACGATGCCTAATCGATTTTGGTTTCGATAATTAAAGGACTTCTGTTTTCAGCATATCAAATTTCCCTAAATTATGAGTAGACTGATACAATTGTCGTTTTTTAATACACTGAATTTGTCAATGACTGGTTTAAATGTTTACTCATCGAGAGCAATGTTCGAAATGTGAATTAATATTGAAGGTGACGTTTGCTTTTATTAGGCGCTGCAGAATCAGGGAGGTCCTACCTATGACTATACATCGATGAAGAGTACAAATGAAGCAGGCGGTTTTTGGGGTGTTCTAGCTAGGAAAGCTAAAGCGATTCTAGATGATGATAACATGTCCAGGCACTTTGAAGCTCCAACCGTCAGTCCTCCGAAAGCCAGCCAGGTGATTATCAGGCTCCCCAAGCTTAATTTGTTACATAACTATGCATAAACCTCCTGATTCTACACATTGTAGTTGTGAAATGAAAATTTTTCAAGTTTGGAAAAGGTACATTATCTGTTTATGGATTGGCCATTGCTGGTTCTAATTTTGTACCGTTTGTTTCTTACTTCTCAGACTTCCCAATACCATGATCACCATCAGCCATTTCAACCCTCTGATGGTAGAAAAATGGAGAATCCTGCAATTCGTAAGGGTTTGGATGCACTCGCATCTTCACTTAACCAATTTGGTGGTAGCCTTGGAACTGCTTTTGAGGTACACCTGTCTCTTCAATTAAGTGCCTTTTGTTGTTTCTTCCTTTGTATTCTTCTTATTCATTTAATTCTCAGAATGATTCCATAAAGTATAGATGGGCTGAAGATCTTGGGTGATTCTGGCATGATTAAGTTGAATATACTAGTTCAATAAAGATTTCTTTATTTTACTTTTTAGGAGGGACGTCATATTTTTGAGAACAAGACTGCAGACATAATTCAAGAAACACAAAAAATGCAGATCAGGAGAAAGGGGTCCAATCTCGATGAGGAAAATCAGGTCTATGGTGTACGTAGCCAGTTGCAGCAAGTTTCAGCACACCCAACTCATCACATGCAGATACAAACTAATACAGAAGATCAACTCAAGGCATCTCGCGACGTAAGGTGCCAACTTGTGTGATGGGCATATTTTGGATTATGCCCCCATGATGATTTTGAATTTTCATTTGAGGGATTTCTGAAATTCTTAATCTAGCTGAAAAGAAATGAAACCACTTAAACCAAGATTAATTTCTGCAATGAGCTCAAATTTGGTCAGTGTGGACCACTATCCATGCTCCACTAAATAACATATACTAGCAATAATGATAATATAAACGTGACTGCAAGGATGGCCATGAAGGTAACCATGGAAAAAAAAAAAAACAGTCTTTTGCAGCATTTGCATATTTGTTTTTAGTTTGATTTTATTGTTTATTTGTATCTCCTTGCTGGTGAAGTGCATGTTTGTCCTTTGGTTGTGCCTGCAGGTGGCAATGGCAACAGCAGCCAAAGCTAAACTTCTTGTGAGAGAACTGAAAACTGTTAAAGCAGATCTGACATTTGCAAAACAACGGTGCTCCCAATTGGAAGATGAAAATAGGATCCTTCGAGAGGCTCGTGAAAAGGGAGGCAACCCTGCAGATGATGACATGGTAATCTCCTACATCTGTGTTTGTTTGTAAGCTTTGAAGAGTAATGTGGAGGTAGTTTCATAGTAACAATGAGTAAATGAGTAATGAGATAATGTACATCCAAAACTTCTTTCAAGTTTCACATCTTCCTAGCTACACTAAGGCAAGATGAAGTCAAGAAAGTTTATCTACCTAATGTCCAGAAGTGCACAATAGAATGACCATGCTAGCTTTAGTGCAAAAACACAGTATCCATTCTCATATAACATTGTCTTGTGCAGATACGCCTTCAACTTGAAACCTTGCTAGCTGAGAAGGCTCGGTTAGCAAACGAGAATGCTGTGTATGCTCGGGAGAATCACTTCTTGAGAGAAATTGTTGAATACCACCAACTCACAATGCAAGATGTTGTGTATTTGGATGAAGGCATTGAAGAGGTGACAGAAGTTTACCCCATTCCAGGAGTCTCGAGGGGGCTGTCTAGTTCCCCGCCATCGCCTGCATCCCCACGGTCACTACCTGATACTTCATCACTATCGACAGCCTTCTCTGTGACCAAGTACCCAATAAGGAGAAGCTCTTCTGTGTCCAAGTTTCCGGTTCCACTTTCACCGCAAGTAGTAACAGATGTTCCCAAGCTTGAAGCCCCACCAATTTTCAAAGCCGAAGCTTCCAAGAAAAAATAACTAACTTATACCCTCTCCCTTTTTATTTGTTTCCCATACGCTACACTCAGTTGTTATTCCCTTTCTGGGCTTTTTTTGTTCTTCTTAACTGGAAAAGTAGTAGGTTAAAAGAAAAGGTGTTTTTGTGAATAATTAATTACTTTTCCCTGTATGTAATTTTTCATGCTTAGCTTTTCCGTTTAGTACTAAAATAAAAAGCAGAATGTTAGAGAAATCCCACTTAAATTGGTCAGACTATTAACTTTGAAATTACAATATTACAAGAGAGGTCAGTCTATTGACTTTCTTGATTTAAACTGATCACCTATGGACAACTTATGCTAACTCTTCAGCTAGAGTCACAAAGTAAGATTTTCTCAGTTCACGAATAGTGACTACAAGTTTTTCTCGTTACTCAATTTTATTATTATTATTTTTTTTTTAAAAAGCCTCTCGTACTTAGAAATCAGTTATTGATTGAAGTCTGACTGACTGATTCCTGAGTAATTGAAAGAAACAGGTTTCTTCATTTATTTAAATAATAACTAAATTCTCTGAATCAATGGAAATATTATAATTGGCATTCGAGAAGATGATTTCAAATTTATTCCACAAGAAAAAGATGTATATTATTTGGTAATTTAGAGGCGGGCACTTAAATGTTAAATCAGTTCAGTGGGGTGTGGAGGAATGAAGGAAATGGTTCACTTTGCAAGGTTTCTTTTATGTATATATATTATATATATGGAAAATGTGGTGTTTAATACATTGTCACCTTAGTAATTCTGTAACATCATACACCTTTTCAGTTACAAAACTATGAACAATGGGTAGAGTAGTTTTGTATTACATCGTTTTTGCAATTATATTTCCCGGCAGTAATAAATGAGAAAAGTGAATTGAGTGTTGAATCTTTTATGTGGATCAGGTTACCAGCAGAGCTGCTCTTGGGGAGGAATGGAATGGAATGGAGGATTGCAATTTTGACAGCAGGAACCTCCTCCTCGTGTGTCAATAATGGTGACTGATTTAGAATAACTGGAAAAACAGACTAGTTGATCCGTCCCCAAATGACTTGAGATCAGCCGGTTTTACTAAAGCCCTGCATAATGGGCATGTCCTTTCCCTCTCAAACCTGGAAATAAAATAGATTTAAGTAATCCGCTAGCGAATATTGACACAATAATCTCTCAAGGAACTATTTATCATGAAATTGCAACCATTTCCCGTTCATTTTCTCCTCCTTTTTTTTTTTTTTCTGGGTGACGAGGGAAACCCGCATCTACTACCTGAGGATCCCATCCCGCCTTGTGGCTCTAGCGGGCAAAGGACACAAGGAGGTAAAACTAGACTAGGTAGCTTATAGCTGACCAGCTCAAAGTCTCAAACCAAGAAGACCAATAGGCCACTCCTATTGAGAGTGGAACTTATAACCTTGTGGTTACCAAGTCAGACACACAATCTTGTAATATGTTGAATAGGGATAAACTAACCATTCAGACACACAATCTTCACAAAATATGTGTTTACAGCGTAGCAAGATTGGTGCATGCATCTTTTCCTGGCAAATAGCGCACAAATCCCCAGCTGCAATCACCTGCAAAATATAGCATCTTCCTTTGAGATTAAATGTTTGATGATGGCTTCATCTACATATTGGACTATGTCACCTGGACTTGCATATCAATGTTGAATGCAAGGAGATGTTCGACACAATATACAAAATGTGTGGTAATTAATAATTTTCAAATATATTTTTAGGTATCCAGATGCAGCACTCATGCCATGCCAGGCATGGGAGTATTTTGGTATAACGAAGGGTCCAGCCGTCCAGGCAACAGTTTTTGTAAACACAAAGTTCAAGGTTCAAATATATAAAACTATTAACATAACTGTAAGTTTCACATGAGAAACCACTAAGCGTAAGTACACTCATATACAAAAGATTTGCAATTACTATTCTGCATTTTCTGGCATTTGGTATAAATAAAACTTTGGCAACAGAGAAAATTTTGCCAATGAACTAGCTTTGCAATACCTAGAGGAAGAGCCCTAATAATACCACCTTGATATCATACAACTCAAAACCTTTTCAGGTAAAGAGGGGAAAAAGTTATTTTTTACAAAATTCCATTACCTGTTCAGATGTTGCATAAGCTCCATAATGGATCTCTCTACGTGACAGAGCCTTCAAAGCACTGAAAAATGATTGCACCTAACAGATACCCAGGAAGGACGACGAAATGTGCAAACAATTTAGATTAATGATGATGTCAAATTTTAAACTTAGAAAGAGATTACTGGTTATGTGGAAAAGCATACCTTCTCAACAACAGAAGTGAGCTTGAAAGTTAAATACAACCCAGTCATTAATGATGAAAAGAGACTTCCATATTCCTTGTTCAGAAAGAAACGGTACCAAACTGGAGCGGGCAGCAACACGCGATAGAGCAGCACAAGATACTCAACCAAAGTTAACATTTGTCCCTATAAACAAACAAGCATCCATTGTTTTGTCATGGAACAGTATGGAAGGTAATGGGTCATTACTAGTGGCTATCCAAAGAATCTTGCAAACTATGAATTCAAATGGACATGTAGTTTCTATATAATTCTTCACCTGCTTCCGATAGTTTCTTCCCTTGCTATTCTTGTAATATATCAATAGAAAACACTTGGGAACCATTGCTGCTTGACGAACCAAAGTATCTACATATTTAAAAAAAAAAACATCTTTGAATGAAATAAAGATAACATATGTAAACACCAATATATATGATTAGGTATATTTATGTTACATCATAACAAGAACACACCATTCACCATGATTATAAAGATAGCATGCCAAAACGGTGGTATGGCCTTTGGTGGAAGCATCACCAATGGGTATAGAAGTTCATCTTTCTGAAACCACCAATAAAACCCAACTACATGAACTGTAAACAGAATAGAGACACCAGCAAGAACAGATATTTTCCTCTCACCCTGCAGGAATAAAGAGAGATAATCATTACTTGCATTTCAACAATAATAAGGATCCAAACAAGAGTAACGAAGGAGCTGTAGGATATATATTACTTCCATAACTAACTTGATTCCACTTTTTTTTCCTTTTTGGGCAGTTAGTGTTATTGTTGGAGGGATGGGGTGGGTTTGTACATGGCAGTTTGTGTTACCTTAAGAGCTGTTTGCTTTCGAACAATATCATTAGACTTGAACATAACAGCAGCAAGGAAAATTGTAACAAAAAACCCTGCACATTAGTAGATAAGACCATGTAAATATTTAGAAACACTCAAAAGTTCAATAAAATTGAAAGGAAAAAAATGAATTGCAACAAAAAGCAATACTTAGAATTCCAAAATATGCAGAAACCAAAGAATAGAAAACTAGAACACCTCCTAAACACAAGCAATCTTACTATAGGAGAAGGAAAAAACAGAAAACAAAAGCTCAGTTGGAGAGAAGCCAACAGAAAAACATTGGTGGAAAACATGCCGTATTCAGCATTCCATCATGTAAATGAAACAGCATAGTTCGCTACAGCAAACACATTATATATGTTTCCCACATTAAAACTCCAAGGCAAGAAACCCAATAAGCAAAACAAGAAGACAATCCTTGAGAAGAAATGGCGATCAGCACACTAGCTCAGATCTAAGCCATGAGCATGATGGTGAATTGATGATTTCCAATATATAATGAAGTTGTTATATAGTAACCAGTTTATAACCAATACATATTTGGGTTACTAAAGACTCATTGACACAAAACATCTACTCATTGTAAAAAGATACAATTGCTTCAATTAAATAGCTAGTCCTCTACATCATAAGATCTGCAGAGTGTTGCATCAACAGCATCTTAAACAGTGTATGAGTGCGAGATGAAATCAATAACAAGGTTTGGCAAAAGTCTAAATAGCCCAATTAATACACAAAGGCAAGAAGAAGAGAATACCTTGCAAGTGCTGTCGAATGAAAACAACCAAAAGCAGCAAGGAGAAAGGAAGAACTTGTTCAATCCACCGAGCAGCTTGCTGTATATCATATCTTTGGTAAGAAGAATCCCTGTTGGAAGCCCCAACTCCGTCACTAGCCCCCATTTCGGGGCTGCCATTTGTAGTTTGATTGAACCCCTCTCCTCCTCTATCACTTCTCAAGTCAGTCTGACTCTCAAAAGCTGATGCCATGGAAGATGCAGAACCTGACCTTGAAATTGGCTGCACAAAGACCTCATTTTGCCCACTTAGCTCCCTTAATGGTCCAACCATTGGTGTAGGCAAAACTGTCCCAACCCTATCCTGCTCTTGCTCACCTGCACCAATGATCCGAATTGAGACCTCCTCTGCATTTCCAAGACGGGCGGTGGATGCTCCAGAATCATCAGGTCTTGACTGAAAATGTTCTCGATATCCGACAGATGATCCATGATTAATCAAACTATCTGTCTCTGATTGACTGGACCTTGTCCTTAATAGACCAGCGTATTCCAACAAGCTAGACACTGGGGATCGGAACAAATTAGAGGCTGAAAACTGCATTCCATATCTCCTAGAATGAGCACTAGTGCTAGTGGACGATGATACCCCTCTTTGAGCGTCCGAATTTCCACCGGACGCATCCATCCTTGAGGATGACCTAACTCTAAACCTAACCCTGAACAATAATGCATTTTCATCCGTTCGTTCAGCAAACCAATTATTTAAAAAGAAGAAGAAGCAGCAGCCAGGAAAAAAAATGATATATTCCATACAAGAGAGTCCATCCTCTCAATTAAATTTTTAAAAATAATTAAAATAAAAAGAACGTTAAATATGAGAAAACCTGCGAGATCGAAAATCCGTCGAAGACCCCTTGCGATGATGATTATGATGACGACAAAAGACGATGACGACTCCCTTGGAAAAATCAAAACCCTAATACGAATCCGTGAAGGGGAGGCGAAATGTCAAACGGAAGAAAATGACCATAGCAAACGGATCCTGCACCACCGCGTAAATCAATAATCCCGAGTCAAACGAAAACAACAAAACAAAACACGAATACACAAAATTAATTCATTCATTCATTCATTAATTCATCAATTCACGCATACACATACTCATACGGCGGGCGGAAGGCCGGAGACGGAAGGCAGAAACGGCGGCGGACGTGATCGGCGAGCGGCGAAACCGTGAAAGGGAATGGGGAAAATTGTGTACGGATTGTGTGCGTTTATGCAGTGCGTTTTCCCTTTCTTGGTTTCTGGCTGCCTCCGTGGGAGAGAGCGAGGAAAACAAAGAGGAAGAGAGAGGGAGAGGGAGAGGGAGAGGGAGATGGAGATGGAGGCGGAGAGAGAAAGCCAATACGACCGCGACATCTATCTATTGCTACTCTTTTTCAATGCCACTCTTATTTTCCTACTCTCCCTTTTTTCTATTTTTTTAATTTTTTGTAATTTTGTATGGTAGGCTAAATGACCGCGTATTATTATATAGTATTTTCACTCCTGCGTTACACAAAATAGATTTGTTATAATATTTTAAAAATATTTGAATTGATATATAATTATATAAATTATGACAACGAATATTATATGTTGCAATCGATGAAATTGTCTAATTACATGTTATATATTTATATATTTTGTATACATCAACTTCGTGGTTGCTTACCATCATTCAACCTTCATACCCAAATTTAAATAATTAGATATAAAAATATCCCTCTCAAAAAGATATAAAAATATCAAATGTTATAATTTATGGATAATAGGTCAAATTTAAATTTTAGGACCGCTTTGTTTTGTTTGTATCCAAACGTCAATATGTCAATTTAAGTTACGTGATTTTTGTTCACTTTGTATGCTAATAATCAATTTATGTTACGTGATTTTTGTTCACTTTGTATGCTAATAAAAGTATATATTTTTTTATTTCAACAATTGATATACGTAATTGAAAATGCAAGTGAGTGACCATTTTATACTACAAAATCATGCAACCAAAACAATTAACAAGTTAAAAACAATTGCTCTTGCTTATTTGTCATGTTGATATGGTATTACTAAAAATTTTCTTGTCATCATACTTTGTTAAAGTGACACATTTATCTTTAGGTTATGGCCAAACAAAAAAGAAAAAAATAAATAAATGTATTCTTGTCAATAAAGGAGACAACCATACCGATAAATTAAAAATGAATATAACTATCAAATTTGGATGCAAGTGGGGCAACAAAGAAGAGTAAAATAGACATTTTAATTGCATGCATAAATATCTTTTAAACTTTTCAAATTATCTATCTCACCTTTAGGGCCTAACTTTATCGGCTCTTATTAGATCTGTAGATTTGTAAATCGTAAAAGTATCACAATTTCTGTCTACTTTTTAATTTATACGGAGTATCACATAAAATTAATTAATTAATTATTATATATAAATATAATATAATAAAATTCAAAAAATTGGGGTTAAAAATGGGGTCGGGATCGAGGGAGATTTCAAGGCAGGGGATGCCATCCCCGTCCCTGACAGAATGAGAAAGTTCTCTCCATTCTCGCCTCCATCACAAAATAAATTTATAATTATAAAATTTAAATTCAAATAATATGGTATCAACATTATATACTACATTTATATTGCATAAAATTTTAAAAATTTAACAACAAAATTAAATTTAAAAAGTTGTTAAAAAAATTTTAAAAACAAACAAACAAAACAATCATTTTAGAGTGGCTGCTAGCTGGCGGCCACTCTGAAATGCCCTAACGTGTGCATGTAGACATGTGAAACACGGGCCCGTTGGGGCGACCGTGTGCTATAAGCCCGCATTTTCCTCTTTTCTTTTCCCCTGACAAAAACCTTCATTTGCAAGACTAAAATTTGTCCAAAATCTTCTTCTCAAAAAAAAAAAAAAAAAAAAAATTGTCCAAAATCTTAATTCTCCCATTAACCAAAAACTATTTCCATGATTTGTTGTCTTTGCAAAAATCACCCAAAACCCACAAATGATGATCTATGTTCATCATCTCAAACTGGCTCATAGATAAGCCTATCCACGCCTAAAGATGGTAGGGTTGACAACCGACCAAGTGAGAGGAGTTGAACAGCATTTGAATAAGTGGATCCTTAAAATTCAAATTAATAAACACATCTAATAAAATTTAGAATGTTGGTTGTTTGTTGATAACAATAAACATTTAGAATATTGGTCGGGTTGATGGGCCAGAAATAATGGGCCTAAATGTACTTGTTCAGAAATTGGGCTGGGTAGTAAGTAAAGTTCTAAGAGTCCAAATCCAATGAATCTCGGCCTTTCCCGGGCCCACTTACAATTGATGCTGAAAGAGAATATAATGCTTAAATGCGTTCAACTACACCCCTGTCCCCCCCTCTCACCTAACCCCTCCTTTAATTAGGGTTTAAACTTTTATAAGCATTGGAAAACCTCCAAAAATATTTTTACGGCGTCGTTTTTTGTGATGGTCACTTCTTCGTGTTTGCTTCTTCTACGCTAACTTTGATGTTTACTCCATTTAGCGCAACCGATCGAGATCGTAAGTTCTCACATTTTCATCTTTTCTGCAAGTTCTTCTTTGTTGATCGTGCTGCTTTTACCACCTTTTTGTTGTTTTTTTGGTTGTGTTTTGCCAGTTTAGAGAAGGAAAGATCGCGGCTGCTTTTTGTGTTGGATCGCCGGAGTTGTTAAGATGGCGGCGATGTCGCAGCTTCATTTCTATACTACTGCTGGCTTGAATCGGACGCAGAATCGTTGTTTGAGCCCTCCGAGTCGGCATCTTTTTTCTGATCATGGTTCAGCGTTTTCCGGTGATTATACGGTTTCCATTTCTTCGAAGAAATGGGAGTCGGATTCGCTTCTGAAGTTGCCTTCCCTTTGTGCCGGCGGCGGGAGCGGCGTGGGACGAGGTGGAGGCGGCGGAGGAGGAGGAGGAGATGGGGATTGGAGTGCAGGTGGTGATTCCGGATCTTCCGGGGATAGTTTCGGTCCGATCGGAGCTTTTCTCAGCGGGTGGAGATCTAGGGTTGCTGCGGATCCGCAGTTCCCTTTTAAGGTTCTTATGGAGGAGTTAGTGGGCGTTTCCTCCTGCGTGCTCGGAGACATGGCTTCCCGGCCTAACTTCGGGCTCAACGAGCTCGATTTCGTGTTCTCCACTCTGGTCGTCGGATCCATTTTGAACTTCGTGCTCATGTATCTCTTGGCGCCAACTGCTTCCTCTGTAAGCCAGGGTTTACCTTCCATTTTCGCCAGCTGTCCCCCGAGCCACATGTTTGAGCCCGGCTCTTACGGCCTGATCAGCAGGCTTGGCACTTTCGTGTACAAGGGCACTCTGTTTGCTGCTGTTGGATTCGCTGCAGGGCTGGTGGGAACCGCCCTCTCGAATGGACTGATCAAGATCAGGAAGAAGATGGATCCGAGTTTCGAAACACCAAACAAGGCTCCACCTACCATCCTGAATGCAGCTACCTGGGCAATCCACATGGGTGTAAGCAGCAATCTGCGGTACCAAACACTGAATGGGATCGAGTACGTGCTGGACAAGACTGTTTCTCCCTTCGTGTTCAAGAGCTCGGTGATAGTGTTGAGATGCCTGAATAATGTCCTCGGGGGAGTGTCGTTCGTGGTGTTGGCAAGAATGACGGGCTCACAGAGCGTCGGTGATGGAGGGAAGCTAGCTGCAGTAGAAGAAGATGAATTGGCTGCAGAAAGAGTGAAGTTGGTGAATCAAAGTGAGAATTTGCAGAATGAGTCTGCTGTCTCCAAGTGATTTGGGTTGTAAGCTATTGTCTAGTTTGTTTTACTCTTTCTTATCCTTTGAGCTCTGAATAAAAATGGAAACAAATTCTGTTGCTTTCAAGGGACAACTAGTTTAACCCTTTCTGGTAATGCAGGAATCAAAGATGTTGAAAGATCTCTCAACTTCTAATGCCTTTAGTTTCATTCCTCTTATTGCATTTGTCCAATATTGTTTTAGAACTTTTAGCTCACAAAAGTTTGTTTAAGACTGTCTCAGATCACATCGTAAACATGGAACTTTTCATCAATATAATATATGAGACAGTCTTGTACAACAATGACCAACTATTTAGCAATACATATTTCAGTGATGATAAATAAGTCTCACTGTGATAAATAAGTCTTGTGTGAGACCATATGATGTGTAATAGTATTAAAAAAAGTGTATTAATTTTAACTTTAAAGTGTTATAGTAAAAAGGGTCTCATAAAAGACTTGCTATTTCAGTGATTTGAGAATAACTAGATGAAAAAAACAAAGTACAAAAGAGAACCTCCTAATATTTGATGAGAAGGCTGAAAGTGTGCAAACCATTAAAACTTTGAGTGGCTAACTCCGTGCAATTGAAATTTATGACTAAAAGTGAGATAAAAAAATAAAATTAACTCCCACAAAAAATATGGTAAACTATCTTCGATATGAATATCTGAAACATGAGAGTATGACAATGGTCACAAAACAATACTTGGTGCCACCAAAAATATGGAGGATAACAGAAAATATCAACTGAGAAATTTTTGTTGACACACCTCCAAAAGATTTAATCTGGTAACAATATACAAGTTTGTCTGCACCTAATGATGTACATTTCTGTTACGATGGGACCTTCAAAATCCATTAGATAATCATGTATATAATCTCAGAATTCCCATGCCACTTGGACTATGAAATGCCATACAATTGTTGCAGAGCTGCAAGATGATTGATCCAACCATAGACAATTAATACCTCGGGTACCAGAACATACCTTTGATGCCCTCAGGATCAGGTTCAAAACCTAGATTCTGATAAAATTCAACAACTGCAATCACAACGCAAGGAAATACACGAATTAGCTAAGCGTAAGGCAGTTCTCGGTATAGTCCATAATATTTGTGCCCTATCAAGGGATGTGCCCCTTTTATTTTAGGGATTTTTTTTTTCCTGATTATTCCAAATCTTTCATTTACAAACAAAAATTCTCTGATCATTTAGTCCCAGTACCTTGACTATCAGCAAACAATGAAATATTTCCAATGTCCCTTTGCAAAAGTGTCCTTATGAGCTTTTCGATAAGTGCTTTCCCAAGCCCTTGGCCCTGCATCAGAAGATCCATGAATACTATGAGGATAATGAAAATGAACTTTAAGAATTTCAAATGCTCCAACAATATTCTAAGGTTTATGAGAAGGGCTAACTTGATAGGAAGGATCTACTAGAACATCCCAAATGGTAGCATTGAAAGCATGATCTGATGTTGCACGAGCCATACCAATCAGCTTCTTTTGGACATTCACCTCTGCCAAGTAACTAACCCAAGTACATTATGCCGTATGTCACTTTCTTTAGAAAGATAAAGGAAAAACTTAATAATAAAAAAAAAAAGATAGAAAAATGAAAAGGATTTTAAAAATGTGCAAAACTTTCAAGTGCCTTGTATCTTTGCCATCAAGCTCACGGATAATTGGATAAATTAATAAAATGTCTTTGTTTAAACATTAGCTATCCACCTCTTTTTATTCTAACCTCCTATTAGCTCTAATTCATAAAAAGAAACACATGCAATAGTTCAGACATGCAAATATTGCTGTTTTAAAAAATAAAGAACAGAAAAAATGAGAGATTAGTTTCCATGATATCTCTGATGTAGCTAAATACCTTCTTCAGATGATACTATTCTAGAATGCAAAGTTGCTACAATGTAGCTATTCTTTAGAGCTGCAGCAAGCTTAGTCAGTGGCCTTCGAGGCCAACCAACCTGTTGAATAAAAAAAACACAGATTAATTCCATGAGGCCATTGATATTGCTATATGCTTTTTCAAATTAAACTTCTCGAGAATGCAAAGTTGCTACAATGTAGCTATTTTTCAGAGCTGCAGCAAAGTTTAACACAGTACTGGGCCAACCCATGAGCACATTACACACAACCTGTAGGGTTAACGGAATGAACACAGATGAATTTAAGAATAATAGTATTCCACATGGAATGAAATAAAGGAAATAGAACAGGACTACTATTCCCTAAGGACATGCACAAACATAATCACCTTATCACATAAGGCCTGAAGATCATATATGTCCACATCTCCTCCTGAAGAAAAGACAATTTGTTCAACTGCTCCATCAGATAGTGGCTTTTCAACTAGAACAAATTCTTCAGGCAATGGATCTTCCTCTTCTTGGATGGAAGATGGGGGTTCAACAATCTGCAAACTATTATTCTTTGCAAACCTGAAATGTGAAACATTTGAAGTTATTATAGCAACAATTTCATACTTAATGAAGGTGAGACCAAAATTTTGGTCAAACTTCTCTCTTGTTATAACAAACATTGGGCCCTCTCATTGTTTTGGTCAACTTAAGCCTACTTTCAATTTCTTCAACTAAAACCTGCTAACACACATTCACTAGGAGAGCTTACCCCAAACGAGCCAATTTCATAGACTAAAATATACTCTAGAGCAAAACCTATAGCTTAAAAATACTAACTAAATTATAGCATTCCACCCGACTTAGTATTAAAGTCCGTAACTTGATAGTACTAAAATGCACTCAGGATCAGGCAAGAAGAAATTTTGCATAAACAAACTACGAGTTGGTCTATAAAAGCACACGAGTAGACATGCTGGAATTTTTTCATCAGTCAGACAATAGTAAGGTGTCATATACCCGGATTTAATTGCATCCCAGAAGCCAGCCCTCAACCGAGAGACCTTGACATTCCTGCTACCTGTAAAAATGGTAGAAGCCAATGATTTATGCTAAGTAGAGAGTGTTCCTTTTTTCTCTTTGTTCCATGAAATATCAGCAAGTATATCTCATATTCATCATTTATATAAGTTGCTTGAATGTAAACTGCAGATTGACTTCTGAGTAAAAAGCATTCTAATAAAGAAAACTCTAAGAACCAGAAAAGCATACCTAACAAGAAGAGTTTAACTTCTAATCAAACCAGGGCAGTAGAATTAAAAGATTTATTAGAGAAAAATAATCTTCAACTGACACTGTATTTAAAATGAACTTATCCAAACCAACCCAACTAACATTTAGTTATACAAACCGGTATCTTTTCAATTTTTGCCAGCACAATTAAGTTCTATATTTAAATCAATGGAAGAGCCAAAGCAACCAACCTCTGACAAACTCAGACTTGAGTTTGCAAGGAAAAGAAATCTCGTTTCGAACTTGAAAACGGGAGCAAGCGATAGAAACTCCAGAATATCTGCAGCAAGCCAGCAATCAAAGCATAATATGCACAAGCTAAAGGGGAAGGGGCAAAGCTGAAAATCCAAAGTATAAACCACTGAGTTGATAATCAGAAAGCGGTAAACCCTACAAGGAAGACGAAGACGAAGAAGATGTTGTCATGGAGGAAAGCAGAGCTCCGGTTTCCATCTCTTTTGAGTTTTCGGAGCCTTTTCCAGTAAATCTGATATCAGATTTTGCGATCTTCAATGGAAGAACAGATGAATGGACGATATTCTGCAATGATCTCCGGTTTGAAATCGGTCGGGTCTACAAGCCCAGTCTTCAAATTTGGGCTATTTCAAAATAGCTTCTGGGCTTATGAAAGGGCTCTTATAAGAGCCCATTCTTTTCAGCTCAAATGCTTTTGTGCTTATTTATTTATTTATTTTTTGAATAAGGAAAACCGAAAACTTTATCTAAAAGTGTACATGAGATAAACACTATTCATGTGTAACTTGTGACCTACTGGTACGATAATTATGTTCCACCAACTCAGCTATTCCTTTACGTATAATTTTTTTTAGGGAAAAGAAAAATGCTTTCTTCCCTTCATTCCTAAGTTTTTCCTCCAAGATTTTATCCCCTATTGTAACTTTCATTCAATGAGTGTTCATTAATTGATTGATCCTATCACTAATTAGAAAGATAATTTGGATAGGAGGAAAAATTGGATAATTATCTAGTATTACTCTTGAGAAAATGACACTTTTTATTTCTAAATTATATTTTCCAAAAAAAAAATATTTTTCACTTATTAGTTATACTCGTCACTTTTCACCCCTTAGTCTTATGTGAAGTTGCTTCAAAAAATTCACCCCTTAGTCAGTTAGTCTTATGTGAAGTTGCTTCAAAAAATTCACGTGTTTAATTAAAGTTAGGTTAAAAAAAAAAAACTTTACATACAATTGAATGACAAAAAATGTTATTTTCCATTTTCAAAAAAAAAAATGTTATTTTCCTATAACTAATAACAAAAAGTATCATTTTCTCTTTATTTTCTTTACATATTGTGCCAATATTCACATTTAGTGAACTCTCAGTTGGATTCATCTACATAACTTTCTCAAAAACATTACCGCATACACAAGGACCAACTTTATACAAATAATCACTTCAAATTCATTTGACTTGACCAACCACCTTTTTATTTCCCAACATTCTTAATTTTAATTATATCTAAAAACATAATAAGTCTCAATCAAGGTTATATCCTTGATTTATGTCCATCTTTTTGGATGTTAATAAATGTGTACATTTTACTTTAAATGTTGTACACTTCAATGTTATTAGACAAAATTGTCCCTACTACATTCTTGTTATACAAAACTACCCTTACACCGTTATAACACCGTTAATTTTAACTCCATCATTATTACCCTACACTTATATCTATCATATCTTTTTCCTATTATTTAATTGTCATTTTATTTAAATTATTAATTTCTATTTAATTGTTGATTATATTTTAATTAAATTTCTATAAATGGTAAATCATATATGTGTGTATAAAATACATATATTATTTGTGTATTTTGAATTATACATTTTAATTATTTTTATTTATTAATATTTTAATATTTGGCATAAGTTTTCGCGCATCGCGCGTACAAAATACTAGTAATTATTTATAATTATCTAACCAGAACTATGTTCAAATTGAGAACCTCTATTAACATGTGAACCTGTGCATCGTTTTGTACCTTTGATCTTCTCGATCTTGTGGTTTATAATGATTTTGATCTAGTAATATACATCATTACATCATTACAACACATCACTGCACAACTGCACCGGATGCATCATTGCGCCACTTTTCATATATTGACCGTCCAATCTCGCATCTCAACGGTGCATAAGTTCACACTCAAGCAGTGATTCTCATCTGAATCGGACCCTATCTAACCATATCTAATTATATCCAAATAAAGGTAAGCCACAACTTACAATATGATCTTGTAATTATTTCAGACATTTTGCAATCCTTTTAGAACGTATCACTTTGCTTGTCACCTGTCGTTGTTATGGCTACCCACCACCATTGTTGACCATCGCCATCTTCCATTGCTAAGCCTACACCAACTCTTCTCTAATTCATTCATCATCATTGTGGTTCATCCATTGACATCTTTATATGGAATAAAAGTATAACTTTATGATTAAAAAGCATTTCTTAATGATTGGTTTTGCATATTGGATGTTCTTGAAATTGATATTCATTCGCTTTATTCAGTTCATTTCGAATCAAATTTTTATTATAATGATGAAACCGTTTACCAAATTGAAATATAATTTTATTTTATATAATACTTCATATATTTTATAAGATGCATTTTATATTTTTACTTAGTTACGTTCTAATTCAGTTAATTTAGTAATTTTTATTTTTTTAATTGAATTAATCGATAACCGATTATTTTTCAAAATTTGAAATTGTCTGACAAAATTGACACAATTAAGTTATTGATTAAATTTATCAAATTAATTTTAAAAAATCACTGCTAGGACACATGTATTGTTTAAGCACTTTTAGTTGGGAGGGGTAGATTAGGACCATTTTATACTTATCACCAGTTTGGTTCACGAAAAATATTTGAGGGGAAATGGAATTGAAATTTCATAGAAAAGAAATTACTATGAAGATTAATTCTATTGTTTGGTTGGTGAAAAATAAATTACTAAAAATATTGATTTCATTGTTTGATTGTTGTAATGAATATTGAGTACAAAGACAATTATACCCCTACACAATAATAACAACAATAATAATGGTAAATAATAAAAGCTGGTGATGGCGTAATTGTCCTACTTATTTTTTATGGAAAACAAAATAGGGCTGAGCACATTTTGGGCCAAGCCCGAATTTTCGCGGGTTCGACCCGGAAAAGTGGGCTTCGGGTGGCCTATATTGGCACGGGTCGAACCCGACCCGTGCCCACCCCTAAAACAAAATATCAATGTGGGTCATGAAAAATGTTTTCCTCCTTGAGTAAAATGTTTTATAATGAAAATATTTTTCATGAACAAAACAAATGAAAAGTCAATTTTCCTCAAATTCACATAAAACATTAAATATTTTTCTACGAATCAAACATGTCCTTACAAAGGATCACTTTGTGATGTAACAATTACATGTTTGGGTGAAATTTTATCACATCGAGAAATAAATTTTTATTTTCTGTTCATATATACTTTCTCAACCTACTGAAGCACAACGAGGCACAACGAGTCAATGCCCCCACTGGGGATCAAACATGTGACCTCTCACTTGGGAGGGCCAAAGCTAAGCCGCTTGACCACAAAGCCTTTGGCCATCGAGAAATAATTATTTATAGGGAAAAAGGTCAAATAAGTCCTTGAACATTTCGCAAAAAGTCAATTAGGCCCATGAACTTTTAAAAAGTGCAATTAAACACATCAACTCACAATTTAAGCTCAATTCACCCCATTAGCCGGTTAACCATCAGGTTACCTATGATCAACGCCTACGTGGCAGCTTACTTGGCAAAAATATTAAAATTTGATTTGCCACATAAGCATAAGTAAGAAAAAATTAAAAAAAAATAATAATAGAATTTAACCCTCTCATGTCCGACCATAATTCCTAATCATCTTCTTTCTCCTGTTCTTCACCGTCCCTGCATATATTATGCATATCTAAAAATACAGAAACTAAATAATGCAACCTGGAGTTTATACCAATACATAACAGCACTCCTGGTGTACCAATGCTTCCATTTTATAGAAAATTTCTCACCAGTGCTACCAAATCATTTTTGCTTTCCTGGCTAAATCCACCCTTCATCTATCCCAGATCTCCAACATCACCACCACGCTTTGCTGCGGCCAGACATTTTCAACTACAAATCTCCTAGCAAAGCACACGCTTTACAATCCAATGTAATACCATCACCACCAAAATTTTCTCTTTCTGTGTTTTCTTTTTGGGTGTCAAATCACCATTTTTCAAGAAATTTAGAGAGAGAAAAAGAAAGAAGAAAAAGAGAAACTCTTTAATTCTGAAAAGCTACACAAAATTAAATCTTTAATATATCTTCAAAAATTAAAACCATAAATAAGAAGACGAAGAGGAGGATGAAGAAGAAGAAAAAGAAAAGTCTTTTACTGCTACTAGAGTGCAGCGACGATGGTGGAGGAGTGATGGTCGTTCGACGGTGAAGAACTACTGGAGACGGTGAAGAAGACGAAGCAATTGTTTAAAAATGCAGATGAAGATTTTGAGAATTGGGGCTGGAAATCTGGAATTTTGATATTTAAATCCTCTTCTAATTTTTTTAATTTATGCTTAGGTGGCAAGCCAAATAATCAAAACAAAGCTTATGTGGCGAGCCACATAAGCATTTACCGGAACTTACCTTAGAGGTAACCTGCTAATGGAGTTAAATACCTTAAAATTGTGAGTTGATGTGTTTAATTGCACTTCTTAAAAATTCATGGGCCTAATTGACTTTTCGTTAAATGTTCGGAGGCTTTTTGACCCTTTTCCCTTATTTATATGATAATTATAGAAATGTTTAGTATTTTTTGGGAGGATAAATGAAAGATTGAAAATAAGGCAAAAGAAAAAGTGAGAGTCATTAGTGATGGAGGGTGGTTTGAAGTTTGACTAGCAGTCGGCCACCCAAATAAATGGGCATTGGAGCTTTCGTTACAGATCATATCACCCGACACAAAAGCTCCTCCGGAAAAGATTATAATATTTCTTATCCGTTCAATTTACTCAACATGTGTGACTATTAAACAAAATGCTTGTATGTTACGTTGGTTCCGATCTAATTTATGGATTATTTATTACTTATAAGCGGAATTTAATTAGTGCATTATATCTAAGGGATATGGGATATTTGGTTGGATGGAAAATCTTTTTCATGAAAAATGTTTTTTTTTTAAATGGTGGAAAATTATGTTTTATGTTGCTTTGTTGGATGAAAAATATTTTACATTAGTATTCTACTTCTTAAAAGTGAAGGTAAACAAAATCCTAGCAAAAGGTTAGTATTTTATTTTTCAAAGGATTTGGGAATAAAGTATAACACAATTGGACTATTTTACTCTCATCAAAGTTTATTAATTAGACATGTATATAATTTGTTATCACTATTATTGTGGACATATTGGTCTTTATATTAATAAAATTCCTTATCATTCCAAACTCAACAAAACAATGGAATTTATATACCTGATAATTTTTTTTTTCCACCAACCAAACAAGGGAATCTATTTTCCTGATAATTTGTTTTTTTTATGGTATTTGAATTTCATTTCCTTCAAATATTTTCCAGCGAACCAAACGGACGGTTAGTGAGAGTAAGTTGAGGATTCAACCTTTTGAAAGCGCACATTATACTGTGGACCATGGTCATGACTGATACTGCAGTTATGTTGAACTGATACTGCAATTGTGTTAAAAGGAAACTCTAGTTGTGTAGAACAGAGGTCGTTCATCCGTTCAACACAACTGCAGTATGAATTCAACGCAACTGCAGTATCCGTTCAACACAACTGCAGTATCCGTTTAAAACAACTGCAATTCCAGACGGATGAAACAACCTCTTTTCCGCCTAACTATAGTTCGCTTTCAACACAACTACAATATCAGTTCAACACAACTGCAGTATCAATTCAACACAACTACAACATCATTACAACACAACTACAGTATTAGTAATGACCCATAGTCCACAGTTTTGAAAGAGGTAGATTAAGCTAGGTTGTGAAAAGGAAAAAAGAAAACGTGTAATAGAAAGAAAGGGAACAAAAAAGCTGCAGTGATTGTTTGTTTATCAGTCTAATAATTGCATTCTTTCTCGCATTTCGGGACAAGTCCACAGCCCCCACACTCCACATTCCCTTTACCTTTTTTTTTTTATTTTTTTTTTCTCTGCTTACTGCTCATCTGTCAATCGCATACGGCCACGCCCCCATTTCTATTTTTCACTAACTTCCAACCTCCACTCCTTTTTTCTGCCTCCTATCTACTCATTTTTAATTGATTTTTTGAGTTTTATGTCTTCCAATGACTCCCATGTCTTCAGTAAAAATCGAATCTTCATAATGTTAAAATGATCATTAAATTAAGCCTCGCGCAACGCATGCAAAAATATAATGTGGCATGCTCACACGTAATATTGTAGCATTGATATTAATATATACTATACATATTTGTATTTGATATTATCAACATCATATGTACATTTGCAAGTTAAATTAAAAGACAAAAATTCAATAATTTGGAATAAATGATAAGCCCTCAATCTATATTGAATTCAGAATAATCTCGCAAAGATATTGAATGACATATTAAAAAGAAATAAAAGACAGGAAATTCAAAAACTAATAGTAGCTCAAGAATTTATAGCAACTAGCTGTAAATTGAATACGTTTTTGTAACATCTGAGGATGATGAAAGATTCAAAAATTTGAATTCTTGCTTTGAATTCAATACCAATTAACCTGAAATCGAAATAAATCTTTGGATTATATTAAGATGAAGAGCATGCATGGCATCATCAAACAAACAATGCTGGATTTTCTTGGAACTACTATTATCCTTCTGACAGCAAAAGAAAAAACAAAACAAAGTGCTTAAAAAAAAGGGGGATTTCGAGATTGGTGAAAGAAACATTCCGATGCTACGAGACGAAGGAAGGAAAAGCAAAAGCAGAATAAGAAAGGGGAAAAGGTAATTTAGTGAGCGTAGTAGTAGTAGTAGTTACAGACTTACCAGTTTTTAGCTATGGCGACGAAACCTTTGGGAGAGGATTCGGTTTAATTTAACGTCCGCTTTTCTTCGTCGTGCTTGCATTTGCGAGCAGCGTCGCGGCGTTCCGGTGCTGTTCTAGAGTGAAGGTGAGAGCCTCGATCGTCGCGCGCGGCGGCGGTGGATGCGGTTCCGGCGACGGTGCAGTTAGAAGGAGAAGAAGAGGCGAAATGTTGTCGCAGCAGCAGTCTCCGTCCACCTCTCTCCGCCGCTCGCCGCCGAGTACTACCACCACTCCCAAGCTCTCCGGCAATCCGAACACGTTTGCTACACGGTACTTGAACTTTGGAGATTTCTCTGTGACGGTTTTTCAGGAACAGATTGTGTGTAGCGGTTGTTAGAACGGGGTTGAATTGGACTCGCGTTTATAGGAACGGATTTTTATGGGAGTATTTGATCTGAGTCTGAGATTCTAATTCGACATTGTTGTTTTGTTTCTGGAATTTGCATGCTAAGAGAGCTTAAATGTCTACCACTTTTTTAGCTATTTCCTTCACTTTTCTGTCTCTGTTTCACCATTTTTATCTGACATAATTGCTTCATTAGATCCATGGCTGAAATATGATTATTTGATTTCTGAGATTGATTTTTTGGGCTATTTCAGCCAAATTTATCAGACAGTTAACTTGATAACTACATTTATGGGCCTTTTTGGTGCCAGCTATCTATACGCAATCTAGGCTGGTTTAACTTGGTCCTTTGTCGGTTTACTTTTTGAGTAGTGATTGATTTTTGCATTTCCACAGCATCATCACTTAAGACTAATCTATGTATGTGCAATTGTGCAGTATATTTTCTGATGTTGCTGGGGATATTACTATTGTTGTTAATGGAGAGTCCTTCCTCCTTCATAAGGTAGTTTCCTATGGTATATCTATCTTAAAAATGGACTTGAACATCAATTGAATATATCTTTGATTTTTTGTTTTTTTTGTTTTTTAAATTATGAAAGTTTCCTCTGGTATCTCAAAGTGGGAAGATCAGGAAGATGGTGGCAGAAGCGAAGAACCCGAATCTCTCAAAACTGGAACTCAATCACATACCTGGAGGACCTGAGGCGTTTGAGCTTGCTGCGAAGTTTTGTTATGGTATGAACTTTGAAATCACAGCTGCAAATGTGGCTCATCTGAGATGTGCAGCAGAGTACTTGGAAATGGCTGATGATTTTCGCGAAGAGAATCTGATTGTGCGCACAGAAACCTATCTGAACGAGGTTGTGGCTCAGAGCCTTGAAAAGTCGGTGGAGGTTCTGTCTGCCTGTGAGACGTTATTGCCTATTGCAGAGGAGCTGGAGATTCCGGAGAGATGTGTTCATGCTATAGCCAAGGTTGCTTGCCAGGAGCAACTGGTATCGGGCTTATCGCATTTAGAATGTGATGATAGTGGACCTCTGGAGCTTAAGGAAAGGTGCCTTGAATGGTGGGTTGAAGATCTCTCCATTCTTAGGATTGATTTTTACTGCAGGGTGATCACCGCCATGGGGCAGGCTGGGGTGCGAACAGATACCATTGTTGCATCTTTGATGCATTATGCGCAGGTATTCCTGAAGGGAATTGGGAAGGCGCAAATATGGAATCCAGCCAGGGCGTATCCTCGCTTGGCAGAAAACAACCAGAGAATCATTGTTGAAAATCTCGTGACTCTATTACCTCCAGAGAAGAGCTCGTCTATTCCACTTAGTTTTCTCTTCGGGATGTTGAGGATGGCGATCATGGTGGATGCAACACTGGCATGCCGGCTTGAGCTTGAAAGGAGGATAGCCAGTAGATTAGAAATGGTGTTACTCGATGACCTGCTCATTCCTTCGACTCAGGCTGGTGATTCTCTGTTTGATGTTGATACAGTCCACCGGATCTTAGTACATTTCCTGCAACGGGTTGAAGATGAAGACAATGAAGATTGTGGATATGAATCAGAAGGAATTGGTTCTCCAAGCCATGGCTCTATATTGAAAGTCGGGCGGCTTATTGACACATATCTAGCCGAAATTGCTCCTGATCCATATTTGAGTCTCGACAAATTCATTGCTATGATAGCAGTGCTGCCTGATTATGCTCGTGTTATTGATGATGGACTTTACCGAGCTATAGATATCTATTTGAAGGTGAAGTTCTAACTTCTGAAAACCTTTCACTTTCCTTTTCTTGTCTGTATTGGTTTTCAGATGTGTTCTGTCAAAATATTTTGCAGAAATCTGCATACTTTAGTCAATCTTACAGTTTATTGGTATTTATATCTACAGGCTCATCCGATGCTATCGGAGCAAGAAAGCAAGAAGCTATGCAAATTCATAGACTGCCAAAAGCTATCTCAAGAAGCCTGCAACCATGCTGCACAAAATGACAGGCTCCCAGTTCAGATGGTTGTGAAAGTTCTATATTTTGAACAGCTCCGCTTGAAAAATGCACTGTCGGGAAGTTCTGGGGATGGGTTTCTATCCCAAAAGATCAGCAGTGGTGTCACGAGTGCAGCCATCTCTCCTCGAGACACCTACGCTTCTCTAAGGAGAGAGAACCGAGAACTGAAGCTCGAGATATCAAGAATGAGGGTGAGGCTCAGTGATCTAGAGAAGGAACAGGTGTTCATGAAACAAGGGATGATGGAAAAATCGGGGCATGGGAGAACATTCTTAACCTCGATTTCCAAAGGCATAGGGAGGATCGGTATATTTGGCGGTCCAAATGGAGGGAAACAACACAAGTCTGGGAGGAAGTCGAGGGCGCCAGAAGGAAAAACTGGTAGGAGTAGGAGATTCTCTGTTTCATAGCATAACTGTTTTACATTTCATCAGATTATAATTTACTTCCTGTAAATGAGGCAAATAGCCTATGAATTTCAATTCCTGCAATGCCTATATATGGTGATTTTATGCTCTCTAGCCACATAAAATTTCCAGAATAGTCTCATCCAGTTGCAGATATCAGCAGTTAAAACACAAGAATATGAACACAACAAGAAAAATCATTCATTTATTTATCCATGATTAGAAGTGTGGCAAAATTGCAGAGTAATTATTTAGCTCTTACAGTAAGTTGGGCAAAAGAGAAGCAGTCTCTATGAAAAGAAACTTTCTTAGATAGAAATGTATTTCACGGCTCAATCTTGGATGATCATGCATTAATTGCAGAATAAAGCTGCTTCCTTATCTGCATAAAATATCATCAAAGAAACAACTCTACTTGTAATCACATCCTCACAATCAAGTGCATTTTTAAAGCATTGCCTAATAAATTGCTTTCTACTGATTTCTGGAGTGCAATCTGATATGAATATCCATACCTCAGGAAGAAGTCGTCTGAAAATAACATCCAACCGAGCATTCAGTGTGTTCTCAAACACGATCTTCCCATCTTGAGAAGCCAGAACAACCCCTCCAGCGCTTTCATTCCACGAAAACATTGGCATTTCAGCAGAAAACCAATCAATCCAAAGTTTCCAGTTAACGAAACTACAACCTGAAACAAGTTGCAGAAAGAGATCTTACCAAGAGGGACCATGGACATTTGCACCACTTGGAGGAGGGGGAAGATAGACACTGTCGAGAGTAATGTTAGGGGTGCGACGCGTTTTGTCTTTCTCAATGTACTCCCTCTTAGCGTCTTCCACCACCGATTTCACCAGTGAAACATCCATCTCCCTACACCGCAGCAACACTGATGGCTCTTGCAACTTTAGCAGACTCTAGATGTTACAGAAAATGCATTCTCAGTTCTCTCAGTTCAACTACCACTATGGAAAGCAGAAATCAATTCATTTCATTAAAAACTGGTAAAACGTAGCTTGAATCTTTTCAAATCCTGAATACCTGCACAATCAACCCCTTGAGAAGTCTCTTATAGGCATTCTTGTCTTCAGACACGCGCAGGAGTTCCTTGCTAGCAGACTCTTTCATGGCATTGACAACATCGTCTTGAGCTTGGAGAAACTTGATACGAGAAGCATTTAGCTGCATAGAATACTCGCTGCAACAGTGATAGTTTTAGGCATCAAAACCCTAGGTAAACTCAAACAATGAGGAGTACTATGTGGAACTCACATTTTCCTGCGAACTTCAACCTGCTTGGTTTTACGCTCGTACTCCTGCCTGATCTTTTTCTTTTCTGCTTCAACTAATTGCAGCTTTTCAATGTTGAATTCCTGCAACCAAAAGCCAAGTTTATTCATATTCATATACGGAGTATTATTGTAAATACAAAAATCAAACAGAAACATCGATTTATACGACTAAATTCAATCACATAGACGAATTTGCAACGATCATACAGACGAAATTCACATCCCTCGCAACGATCAACGATCACATGGATTTATCTGTATCCTTATATTTTTGCATGTTGAAATCGAATGAAAAATAAATAAATTACAGATAGAAAGGGACGAGGGAAGAAAACCTCCTCAGCAGATACAGAGATCTCATTGGCTTTTTCTTCGGCTTCTTGCCGGATGAATCTGACCATCTGCTGTATTTGCTTCGAAACATCGGCATCATTCATTTTCGGTTCTGTTGGTGCCTATTTTGTTGATAATTTTGGTCCTGTGAAGTGGAGAACAAAATTTCAGTTGGAAAGAGCAGAGCGAAATGAATAGCCCCGCGGAAATGGCTTTACATACATGCTAGAAATATAGTGGCGATCGTGGTTGCAGATAACAACAGTCCAATCTCATCGCTGGAAATGGCGAATTTCAGGCCTAGGTAAATGCTCGCGTTCCTACTATCTCCTCCGGCATAGTCTCCTATTCAAACGCGCCAACCATTATTTTGTTATAACTAAAGATTTATTTTGATATTTATTTTACAAATATATTATATTTATACAATAAAGGAAGATTTTTTTTTAAAAAAAATTAGTAAACTACCCGTGCAATGCACGGATTAATTTTTATATTATATATTTAAATAATACAAATTAAAGGTGAAGATATAAATAATTATAATATTTGAGAGTGTGTGTTTATTTGATTATAAAGATTAATGCAAATGTATCAATAATATATGACTCATTTAATTGCATTTATTTTAAAAAATTTGCTATATAATATGATTTATGTAACTTATATGACCATTTTATGGATTAAAAATTCTTTTTCAATGTGAGGACCATTTTATGGCTCTTATTTTTATTATTCACCCCTATATATACACTATCTATCTTATTAGCAAACATACCGGATTTGTTTAATACAATATAAAGAATTTGACTTTGTAAAATATTTAATAGTATTTATAATGGTTTATAATATTTTCTATATGGAAAAAAACATCCTAAAATCATTGATAAAACATAAAATACACATGTGGTATATATGCTTATAGAAAATTACATGTGCGATGCACGAATAAACTTTATATATATATATATATATATAGGCCGCCCCTTAACGTGCGGTCAGTGCGGCCTCACCACTATATAGAAATCTGTTCAAATGTGGCCACGCCTTCCTTGCGGTCGGTGCGTTTCACACCACTCAATGTTAGAAAACACACCACAATGAAAATACAGAAAAACACCAAAAAACACACCATACACCCAAAATAATGCACCATAATTTCCATGCCCCTAATGGTGCATTTGCTAACACTGTGTGGTGTATATTTGCATGCCTAGTGGTGTATTTTTTGGTGATGCGTACCTAATGATGCATATTTGTGCGGTGCATTTTCTAACATTGAGTGGTATATATTTGTATACATAGTGGTGAGGCTGCACTGTGTGTGTGTATGTATATAATTGATGAAATTATAAACAATTCTAATATTTGAAAGTATACATTTATTTGAAATTATAAGATTTGTGTATTAGTGTTGAAATTGATTACTTAAAATTTATATTATGAGAAAGTCTAAACAAAAATTAGAAGGAAGAGCATGGCTAATTGATACTATTTTAAATAACTAAAATAAATTATAATCAAATGAAAGGAATCTCTATGTTGGCTAAGCTCTATCATAATAATAATAATTACAATCAATAATTAATATTATTCTATCATAATAATAATAATTACCATATTACTAAAATACCTTTACGTTTAGGCGGGAAAACTTTTGAGGAGGATATTGCTTTTATATATAGTATAGATTATTCCTTTATTATATGTTGTCTTCATAAGTGGTTTTTTGCTTTAAATAATTCCTTCTTATTCCAAAAAAAAAAAAAAAAAATCAAAGCAAAATAAATCCTTCATAAGTGGCAATGTCAACTTAAAATGTATGTGTATTAAATATTAATAAATTTTTATTCTTCTATGCAAATTGTGTTGTATTGATTATGTCAACTTCCCTTCTTTACGTTTTTGGAGTTTCGGTATTCATTTGAAAAAAAAAAAAAAAAAAAACCCATTCCAACCTAACCTTAAGATTATATTATTTTATTTGTAATCTTATATTTCACGCGTAACGTATTAAACAATTTCAATGAGACAACTACAAATAAAAAGACTTAACCCACATGCACTCAAGTCCCAAGGTAAAAATCTACAATCCAAAATAAACCCTCCAACCCAATTATTGTGTGTTACATAAATCATATATCAATACTAAAGATTTTTATAATCGGGTGATTAATGGGCCACAAGTTTAAGTAAGATAGAAATTTAAATGTTCAATTCTAAAATTTTATAAGTATACATAATAAAATATTCAATATTGGGTGTTAAGATAGCCCAATAAGCCCAACTCAATAAATAATTCATGAACCCAACATAGTGGTCCAAACTTAAAAGCCAACATGCTTCAATGAGACAAATTATTTCGTAGATTCGGATTCAAAATACACAATTTATATATGAATATTTACAATTTATTTATTGAATGTTCACAATTTACATACTGAATGTTCAAAGTTTGGATCGTAAACATTCAAATATGCAAGTATGGAGTTGAAACTTGCTCCATTTAGTAAAACATTAGTTATCAAGGAACAAAGTACATAGGATTGGGAAGTTTAAATGTGCGATTGCCAACATGATCTCCTTGAAGGTCGCTCCATTGGTCTCCCACGTTTCCCCATATTTTGTATCCTTCTTTTACTAGCTGCTTCCTTATCTTTGATTTATATGCCACTGCGCTTAGCTCCTTATTAGCCCCTGTCCTGTGATATACACATTTAAATCATAACATTAATTTATGATTTATTTGAAGTAGAAATGTTCTTGAGTAAAGCTCATCTTTTGATCCTAATTAATAAATAATATTTTAGATTGCTAATAACTAATTAGGTTGATCAGTTTAAATAAAAAAGAGTAATAGACAAATTTTCAGAGAATTAAACTTAAATTTTGTGGTCATCAACTGTTATATCTAATTAAACTAATTCATCAATATTGTTTTCATATAATAATTAATTGTACCTTAATATTAGGCGTTCATAGCCAATGAATCCTTGGTTACGCAGGTTTTTGATAGTAGCACGTTCATAGGCATCTTCACTTCTACCAGTGAGGAGAAAAACCTTAAAGCCACTTTTGGCCAACTTTTTGAATAGTCTCAACACTGATGGAATGGCTGGGCACTCTCCTTTTGTTGCCCATGCCTTAAACCCTGCAGGGTCATATGGGTCACACCTACCCACAATCATTCACCACACAATTATAACATCTTAAATATAAATCTCAACTTTTAGTTAAATATAATAACTCAAGTTTAAATTAATGGACATAATGAAAAATAGAGTGAGTGAATCATAATTCTTGTTAAAAAAAATACTAAATCTTTCATCTTAAAAGCTCCCCACACTCCGATCCAACAAGAGGATAGAGAGATAAGTCATTGTGACTCAGTGGTCTCTTAGGTGAAAGATCAATGTCTAGTGCCCATAGGGTGGTGGAAGTGTAAATCATGTTAACTCAGTGACCTATTAGGTGAGAGGACTAGTGCCTAGTGTCTAAAAAAAGTCCACTACATAAGGTGTAACTTATTCCACATTGATGACTGCCAAGTCTAGATTTACATCTTTACATACAATATATCATTTGAGTATCAACTGATGAGCAATATGTGCTGTGCTGACATAAAATATGATTCTTGTACTTGAAGTACTATAATTATATTTATCTAATACTAAATACACACCATCAAATAGTGATGGTGAGTTTCCCTCCGTCATAGAAGGGAAAAACAAATAAATATATCTAATAACATTGAGTTATTGTTGCCAATAACTTTATGGTATAGTGACATGAAGTGACTCTTATAGCCTAGTGACACAAAGTGACTCTTAGAACTTCGGTGGCTGAGATTGACTCTTTCTGATCTGTAATTATGAACAAATACTATATTGTAACAGAGTTAATAGATATATGTTTTCAAAAAAAAAAGTCAATAGATATATACCCGAAGCGTTTTGTTTGGTAGTATATGAGATTGGAGATGCAGGTGTCGTCGACGTCGAGGATCCAGGCGTCGAGTCCGTCGCCGGAGATGGAAACCTCGTTATCCACGAAGCTAAAGATGGCGTCGACGGTGAAGTTGAGGTCCCGCTCGTACTGCCCGCCGGTCATGTAGCTCTCGATGTGGCGGAGGCACTGCGTCGGCACCGTCCGCCATGCACGCACATTGTTCGCCTCCACCGCCACTCTCCAGCTCTGACAATACGGCCCGTCGCCGCCGTCCGCCGCCGCCGCCCTCCACTCCCTTCTACCGCTAACTTCTTTTGAGCAGAGGGCTAAAAACAGCACCACAATTATCTCCCTAATCCTTTGCATCATCTCGCAAATCATAAGACCTGTGAAGATTAAGGAATGGGAATAGGAACAGATAGATTATTGAATTGGATTATGTTGTAACAGTATGAAGGGATCTGAAGGAATTGATGAACATTTGGTATTGATATAATGATATGCACTTGTGTATATATAAGCAGCTTGGAGGTCCTACCCAATTACCACCTTTTTGTCTTTTACTTTGTCAATATATAGTAAAAGGGAAATTAAAAGGGGAAAATTTAATGTGAAGATCGAGTTGGGTAAAAGTAAAAGACAAATTAATTTTTGTCACATTAAAATTAAAAGTGCATTCACATAACATTTAATTAAATTTTCATCTGTAAAATTGTAAGAGTTTACACAAGATGAATTCGGATTCCACAGGATAGATGTTGGCTAACGTTATATTTTAGGATGACGAGGATCGTAGACCAAAGAATAAAGCAAAGTCAAATTGGATTGGAAACTGCTAGCTCGATCAGCACGCATGTTCATAGAATTTGAAGAATTCTGCAAATTTAATTTATTATATTATATATTCATTTAATTTTCAATATGTAATATAAAGTTTAGTGCAATAATGGCGTAAATAATTAGGAGCACCGAAAGACGAAGACAATGGTAGTTGGAAGTAAAGTACATACTGCCTTCCTCGCAGGGGTATGGAATGGCAATCATGTTAGATTCATTGAGTAAACTCCACAACTTATATTATAATCTAAAATACGAGCATATAATATATAAAATATACATATATATTACAATGTAGTATCTATTCTCTACTAAGGTTTAAACCCACTTCCTACCACATAGGAATAGGAATGTAAATCGGGTGCCGCTAGATCACAGATCTTTGGATCTTTGGCAAACAATGTTTTAAATTGGAATAAGGGTCAAATAGGCCACTGAACTACACACGAAACTGCAATTAGGCCATTGAACTAAAAAACAATGCAATTGGGTCCCTGAACTACACAAATCCATGCAAATTAACCCAAAGTGACTTGTTTGACTTGATCTTCCGGTTACCAACTTTAAAAATAATATTTTAAAATAATTTTAAATAAAATACTTAATTAAAATTAAATTTAAAATTAAAAAAAGGACCCAATTGACTTGTTCCTGTTTGTTGTTGTTGTTGTTTTTTGTTTTTTTTTTTAATTTTAATTAATTAATTTATTTAAAATTATTTTAAAATATTATTTTTAAAGTTGGTAACCCGAAGATCAAGTCAACAAGTCACTCTGGATTAATTTGCATGAATTTGTGTAGTTCAGGGACCCAATTGCATTGTTTTTGAGTTTGATGGCCTAATTGCAGTTTCGTGTGTAGTTCAGTGGCCTATTTGACCCTTATTCCTTTTAAATTTAACTGTAAGAATGACTTATTAGGCTTCTCGATTTGAACCAATCTAGTAGGATGGTTTTGACCCCAACTCACTTGCAAATGTCATGAACCTTCCTTTAGCAATAAGCTAATATAAGATATAACAACAAACTCCTAAGAAAAAAATTAAAATAAAATTAAGGGTGTGTTTGGAAACCCGATGTCTAGAAATCATTTTCTGGATTTTCAGTGTTTGGCTGGAGGGAAAAATGGAAGTCAAAGGAAAATAAGAGCGTGATCAATGAAAAATAGAGGGAATTTTATGGAAAATGACATCCTTTTTTTTGGGAAGTCATTTTTCGTTTGTAGCAACAGTAGAGCAACCAATTACTACGCCGTCGTCGCCGCCACCACCACTACAACTACCACCCACCACCTCCACCTCCATCATCCGCCACACACCTCCACCTCCATCACCCGCCACACACCTCCACCGCTAGCACCTCCACCCCCACCCCCCCCCCCCCCCCCCCCANCCCCCACCGCCACCACCCCAACCCCTTTCCCATCCCCGCCCACCACCCCACCTACCCACCAATCCACCACCACCACCACCACCATTGTATATTTTAAATATTTAAAATTAAAAATAATTATGCTCATTTTCTAAAAAATGAAATAAACACACCAAGACAATTTTCTGGAAAATGACTCATTTTCCGTAAGTCATTTTCCTGCTTTTCAAACACACTATAAAGGTTATAACCAATGAATTGTGCTTAACCCACCACCTCCCGTATAAAGGGAAGCGTTTGATGCCACTCGACTACAAGGTCCTTGGCAGTTTGTTCCCTTTTTTGTAATTCTTGTTTAATAGTTTTTATTATTCTCCTTGCATTTTTTAAAGAAGCAAATTTTCTATATATAAATTTGTGGATGTTAAATGTAAACCGTTGTTGGTTCAAAAATAGCACTGTGATGATTCCACGGGTGGTAGTGGGAGCAGCGTCAGATATCATAAACACCCACAAAGTGGAGAAGCCCGGAAGAATAAGAAGCCCACAATTCTACAAAGTTGGAGACTAAAAATATAAATATACACATTAAATTCCTATATATATTGATGTTTTGTTTTAGGTTGTGATCAAATTTATGGCTACAAAGTTGGTCGGTTTGACTGTTTGAGTACTCCTAATATTATGTCATATCATCTAGTGATATATATGATTGATTATTATCACCAATAATCTTTATTTTAGGATTCTGTAAATGAAGTTTTTTTACTTTCTATTTTTAGTGTGAAAAGGTTAATTTGTTTCATTGAATGATGAATTTTAGATTTTATTTATTATTTAAACAGTTTAGTCTTTTCATGAAAATTAATAGATTATTTTTATTGGGAGTGGACTTTAGAATTTTATGGTTACTAAGTTAATAGTCCAATCAACTTGACTGTAAATCTAGGATTAGTATAATGTTTTTTTTTCCAACTTAACTAAAAATGGCTTCACTTAAAGGGTGAGACGGGCCTCAAGCCTTGTTGTATGACTTTGACTTTTAGCTTCATTTTCTGCACACACTAGTTTCATTATAGCAACACTAAAGTATAATTTTAATTATACTACAGTTTCATTTGACAATATATGTTATTAAATAAGCATTGTTTTTAGTTTCATTTTCTACACGCTAATTTCATTATAGCAACACTAAAATATTATTTTAATTATACTACAATTTTATTTGAAAACAATTGTTTCACATGTGGATTACGGTCCACTGTATAACAATTGGAATTCGTTGTTGCACTAATTGTACAGCCGCAACTTGTGATGATCCTTCACATCAATCTAGATCTATATGTTCTCGAGAATCCTCCAAAAGAAATTTAACTACTAAGTTTTGTTGATACTATGGCCTATGGGCATCACTTGGACCCGTTTTGTCTAGATTTTAATTCTTTATTTCTTTTCACCCTTCTTATCAAGAAAAGAACAAAAAAAAATTGTCAAAAGCAATATTATACAACATACACTTATTGGCCAGCCTAAGATAGCTATTTCCTATTTGCTACTATACCCCATCCCTCTTTCCTAAAGCTTTCCATTCTCAATATAGCTTTTGACAAATTAAAATTGTAATCTGACACGACACAACCAATTGTTTTCTTTATTTCCATACAATTGTGGAAATTAACGTACGGTGGTTGATTAACTTCTATGAACCCTCCAATGGGGTGGGTTTATGGTCAATTTTGAAATTAACAATTTATGTGGTGGGGGCAAATATTGTGAAGGATCTAGTTGATGATGATGTATATATATATATATATAGTTGCTTCAATGTGTATATTAGTTTTGTTTGTTACCTATTTTTTGGGTGACGAAGGAAACTCATAATCACTACTTGATAGTTTGTATTTAAATTGTCCATAATTAATCGGCTCAAACAAAAACCTCCCTATCGAACTTGTTGGCTACCTACTTGACTTCAATACGTAAGTGGTTGGAATTTGGAGTGCATTTTCAATGTGGGCATCTATTCTAAGCCAATAACCTTTGTATTTACTTAATTGTCATCTTTATTTGGCTTACTAATTGATGGAGATGGAACTATTGATCATCATATCACTGCAAAGATGAACTATGACGAGTAAAATTCAAGACTTGTGTAGTACAAGGTGGTGATGAAAACGCAAGAGAAAGTTATCTTTTCAACAACATATTTTAGAACATTCAAAAGGCGAAAATATATTTAATTATTTATGCTAGAGTAAATCTATAACTTTTCCAAGATAAAGACTAGGACAGCTCATATGAAACTTTTCCAAACTCTCATTTCCCGACTTATCAATTGTTTTCATTTGCAATTATCTATTTTGATTGTATAAATAAATGTAATTTACCTTCTCAAATAGAAAAATATAATCCAAATTCACTATGATCTGACTTAGGCGGGTAATGAACACCACTCAAAAGCTCATCCAAGATCACGAGGCATAAGACTATCCACTCAAAATTTACTTCCGATAACATAAGCCTACTCGGTTATATGAGGCTTTATCGCTCCAAAATCATGAACTTTGTATCTCAACAAATCGATAGATTACCTTACTAAAGGATCGTCTATATTAACATATCTTTGTATCTTCTTGTATTGTACAAATAAAATTCAAAATTTTCTACGCAATTAATTAATAATTGGTGCACTTAAAATTAAAACCACTGATCGATCACCAACATATTAGGAAACAATTGGTGCACTTAAAACCACCACAGGAAGAAATCGCCAAAATATTAGGACACCAATCATCTTCATCCTAGTAGGCAATGTGGCATATCATGAGATTTCCTTGACTTCAAAAAGGTTGGCATATAACCAATGACAACATCCATTATTGTATAAATCTGAATCTCACTGTTAAATTATATTGATTGCAAATCTGAAGAGATTTGCAGTACTCATCATGTACAATGTAACGACAAAGACAACATTGGCAAGTTTAAAAGGAATGCTGGAATTGAAGTGGTAGTTCAGTTAGTTTTTGGATAGCAGATTAGGAACAAAGACGCATGATCGAGCCTCATGCTAGTTCCCGTGTGAAAGTTTCACTCTATTGTGAGACGAGTCCTAGTGGACACCAGACACTAATCCTCCCACTTAACAAGTTGTTGAATCAGTGATTTATCCCATCATAATCCTATTTGGTCAACAAGTTGGGGCATGGGGGCCCTTTGGGGCGATGAATTTCATGAGCAAAGTTCATAAAGGCATCATGCCCCATCAAGTAACTCACATCCCCATTTATTCAGCATCATGTTTCACCTTAATTATGAACCGCTAAATTACACTAATTTATCTCTCAGCGAGTAACTCAGGTTGATTTACAAACCAATAAAATTAAAACAATTACAAAAATGATGCACTTAATTTAATGATGCATGTCAACGCAAATCTAATTGGGTATGATTTCAATACCATATATATCTTAATTTATTACAAAATTGATCAATCTAGTGGTTTGATCACTTTGCTATAATGCTCCCAATCTTTTACATCGAATCTTGTATTATACTTCATATTATTTATTTGGATTTCGTATTCAATTCTTTATTGAGTTTTGGTTTTGAATTGGATCTATAAGATTTGACTCATTAATTTTTGTAAGTCTTGAATTCGATTTGATTGGCTAGATCAAATTGGTCGATGAGTGATGCATAATCCAAATATTTCGACTTTTGAGTGTTGAAATCGATCGAATTTGAATTAACTTTTAACTGTGAAGCTTACCAGCAACATCACTCGATTGCAACCCTATAACCCTATTTATCACAATTAGAGCATCCTTATCAATGGGTTTTTTCGCGGTTATTGAAGAATTTTTGTAAGTGTAATTAGGAAAGAGAAAATGGGAGGGGAGGAAAAAAAATTAAACAAATCTGATTTAAAAATTAAAATAAAAAAAACACATTGTTAGGCACGCCTAAGCGTGCAGTGCACGCGCCCGCGCCCGCGCCCGCTGGCACATAAAGTGACAGTCACGCATGACTGTCACATGTGTTATTAAAAGCACTGGTCCCAGTTGGTCAGTATTATTTCTTCATTTGCAGGCAAAACTTCTTCCTTCTCTCTCCCTCACCTCTCTCCTCCAAGTTGGCCTCAATATGACATAAACCAAAGCAATAATCATTGGTGTGGATGGCCTTAAGATAATCAAATTATAAAACATTTGATACAAATATGATTTGGCAATCACTTAATACTCCTTTCAACATCTTTTCCCTGTATATGTTGAGTGTGTGTATATATGTTGATAGATAGATCTAGAGAGAGAGAGAGAGCACAAGTGCCCACAAGGTTAACTGAATAATATAATACCTACGATTGACTTTAGATATATAAAATCATTAAAATGCAAAGTGCATATTTAGCAGCCAAACAAAATGATGATGATAATTTTCTCATTCATCCATTGAACTTAACATATATAATAATGCTGCCGTCATGGAAATTATTCAAGAAAATTAAGGTGGTGGGGAATGTGTTTAATGAATCGTAGGCATGCGCTCATCATCATCCTGCTACATTTGTGGATCGGAGTTGACATTCAATCTCTTAATTTAAATACTCCGTATTTTATAATAAATATCAAAGAAAAAATTATCGCTTTACACTCATTCCAATTCTGATTCTCATGTTTTTTTTTTTTCAAAAAAGAAAAAAAAATCTGATTCTCATGTACGAACCAAACACACCATAAATTTGGTCAAATTTTATTAACCACCACCTCCTCCTTAGCTCTCTATCACAATTAATATTCTACACCTCACTTCGAGAGGTTGCTCCCAGGCTATGACCGGTGAGGCTGAATTCCTATCTTTATTTTTAAACTTCATTCATGTGATTAACTGTACTGCCCATGCAGCTGTTATAATGTTATATTAATTTGCACTCTAGCCGTCCTAAAATACAATAAAGAAAATAGAAAAGAAAGAAATAAAAAATCTAAAAATCTTTTGGTCCAAACCTTGTGGGATCTTGAATGATAATAAATGATGAATTAAGGTTGTAAATGGGCCGGTCCAGCGAGTAATAAATTAGAATGATCAATTACAAAAGATGCATGCAATGCTCCACTAAAATCAGCAACACTTTTTTTTTTTTGAAAACAAAATCAGCAAATACTGATGTGTCAAAAATGTGAAAAAAAGTATGTGCCGTGATAATGACAATGCTGAAATATTAAGTAACAAAATAATAACGAGAAAAAAATATTCATATTTAAAAAAAAATTATTTTCATTGATGAATATATTAGACTTGTCCAAGATTTCAAGCCCAAAAAGCACGATACTCGAACCAATTCAAGGTTGTTGACTCTGGGGTTGGACTAGGAGGGTTGACTAGAGAAGATGGAGTCAGGTCGACACGCAGGGTTGGAGAAACAAAAACCAACTGATAGACGTTACAATTGTTACGAGCACCCACTTCGTTACGTCTTGTCAAGAACAACGTTATTAAAGGAGTCATTAAACTTCTTCTTGTATACATAGGCCGGTCTTTGCCTTGTTGTCAGACCTTTTGTCTTATTCACATACTTACTATAATGCTTTCAAAGCAATATTTCCAAATGCAACAAGTTATTTTTCTCGTTCCCTTTTACACTAAAGTATTTCCCCTTTATAGTTATTTTGGAATCAATTTCTTCCGTCACTGGTCACATTCCCTCCTCTCTTTATTGCAAGACAATTATAAACACTTACCAGTCTCAAAGGTTAATTTGAATTTAGACATGTTTGGATGATCACATATTGGTTAGAGAAAATAAATATAATAAACATATTCCAAGATACAAGCAAACAAACTACTCAATCAATCATGGATTTGAATCTAGGTTGTATTCAATGTCATTAAATTCTATATGATCAACTCATATGGCACAAAGACACTATGGTAGATGTACCAAACAACTCAATTAAGTCAAGACCACTTCAAGTAATTAATGTGAAAATGGAGATATACAGTTAGAAGTAATCTTCATGTTCCAAATCAAGGCAAGACAATTGTGGGCAACAAACAACTTTATTAACATCAAGATATAGCTTAATTCAGAATCAAGCTAATCTTCTTTGTATTATTTCAATTTTATGGGAGATATCCCTTTTGGTGATTACTTACCTTAATTAATTCAAAATACGCAATTTCACCTTTCATATGTGATTTGTGGGTCATTACACAAGAATAAAATTTATCCAGTTTACACTTTTCTTGTAATACCAACAAGTTTTCTTTGCCAATCGGATCGAAAAATTTAATTTTAGTTCGAAAAATGTAATTTTACTAAAATGTTAGTTGTGGACTAAAATCAATGCCAATAAATATTGCCTCATTGGTGGGATGGCTGGGATGAATGACCATATTCCTAGTAGAGTAGATCAACGAACATCACCCATAATTGATAGGATCCATACTATCCACGCATCAATATCACTTTTACAACCATCATCTCTTTGTAGCATAGTGTGTAATAAATATTTATACCATTTGAAAGAGACAATTCATATACTTGGGATGCTTAGTTATTAGCATATATTGATACTTGATGATTGTATTAGTTCTTCTGATTGATGTATGTGTAGTATTACTAGTGATTTCTAAGAAATTGTTTGGTATATTAGTTGTTTATTACTCTATCTGTCTCATTTTATGTGTTTAGTTCAGTTAACGAGGTTTGACTGATATTATTTTAAATTCAAATTTACATAATATTGAGTTTAATATTAGTATATAAAATTTGTAGATTTAGAAAGTATATTAAAAGTACTATGAAATACAAAAAGTCAAATTTTAAAATCATTAAAAGATACTAAAAAAAAATAGTTAGTTTGGCCAATGAATAGTAAGCATGACAAGATAAAAATGTAAAATGGGACAGAGAAAGAATTAATCAGTAACGAATTAAAGGGTAGAATGATTTATAGGAAATTAGTCTATTATTTAATTTATTTATTGAATTATCATTAAATTATTTTTAGTTTTAGATATAAACTTAAAAATAAATTTATTTTTTATAATTATTTATTATAAATTATTCACTATTGTTTTTGTTAACAATAACAACAACAACAATAATAATAATGGCACAACTATAAAGTAGTAAATAATAGCAATTCAACATTACAAACGCAATTAATAAATCATCGCGATTACAGAACCACTTCACAACTAAGTTATTATTATAAAAAATTATAAAGAGTTGATCAACGTTACATAGTTTGTTTGTTTGTTTTGTTTTTGTTTTGTTTTTTTTTTTTTTTTTTTTTTTT